>NC_057813.1:460495884-460795884 GCF_018294505.1 Triticum aestivum | reverse complement strand
CCTTTCCTTTTTACACTTTATCCTTTGGCAAGCACTATGTGTTGGAGAGATCCGGATATATATATCCACTCGGATGTAGGTTTTCATAAAGTATTGTTGTCGACATTACCCTTGAGGTAAAAGGTTAGGAGGCGAAACTATAAGCCCCTATCTTTCTCTGTGTCTGATTGAAACTTTGTACCCATAAGTATCGCGTGAGTGTAAGCAATTGTGAAAGACTAAATGATAGTTGAGTATGTGGACTTGCTGAAAAGCTCTTATGATGACTCTTTCCGATGTTATGATAAATCGCAATTGCTTCAATGACTGAGATCATAGTTTGTTGGTTTTCCATGAAGTTTCTGATTCATACTTTACATTGTGATGCCCTCATGTCCATATTTTATTTTATCGACACCTCTATCTCTAAGCATGTGGACATATTTTTTGATATCGACTTTCGCTTGAGGACAAGTGAGGTCTAAGCTTGGGGGAGTTGATACGTCCATTTTTCATCATGCTTTTATATCAATATTTATTGCATTATGGGCTGTTATTACACGTTATATCACAATACTTATGCTTCTTCTCTCTTATTTTATAATGTTCATATGAAGAGGGATAATGTCGGCAGCAGGAATTCTGGATTGGAAAAGGAGAAAATATTAGAGACTTATTATGCACAACTCAAAAAGTCCTAAAACTTCACGGAGATTAGTTTTGGAATATATAAAAAATATTGGGCGAAGAAAACACCAGAGGGGGGCCACTAGTCAGCCATGAGGGTGGAGGGCGCGCCCTACCCCCTGGGCGCGCCCCCTACCTCATGGGCCCCCTGGCAGGCCCCCGATGCCCATCTTCTGCTATATGGTGTCTTTTGCCCTGGAAAAAATCATAGAGAAGCTTTCGGGATGAAGCACCACAGTCTCGAGGCGGAACCGGGGCAGGACCAATCTGGGGCTCCGATAGAGCTATTCTGCCGGGGAAATATCCCTCCGGGAGGGGGAAATCATCGCCATCGTCATCACCATCAATCCTCTCATCGAGAGGGGGTCCATTTCCATCAACATCTTCACCAGCACCATCTCCTCTCAAACCCTAGTTCATCTCTTGTATCCGATCTTTGTCTCAAAACCTCAGATTGGTACCTGTGGGTTGCTAGTAGTGTTGATTACTCCTTGTAGTTGACGCTAGTTGGTTTATTCGGTGGAAGATCATATGTTCAGATCCTTAATGCTTATTAATACTCCTCGTATTATGAACATGAATATGCTTTGTGAGTAGTTAGTGTTTGTTCCTGAGGACATGGGAGAAGTCTTGTTATAAGTAATCATGTGAATTTGGTATTCGTTCGATATTTTGATGAGATGTATGTTGTTTCTCCTCTGGTGGTGTTATTTGAATGTCGACTACATGACACGTCACCATTGTTTGGGCCTAGGGGAAGGCATAGGGAAGTAATAAGTAGATGATGGGTTGCTAGAGTGATAGAAGCTTAAACCCTAGTTTATGCATTGCTTCGTAAGTGGCTGATTTGGATCCATATGTTTTATGCTATTGTTAGGTTTACCTTAATTCTTCTTTCGTAGTTGCGGATGCTTGCTACAGGGGTTAATCATAAGTGGGGGGCTTGTCCAAGGAAGTTCAGCACCCAAGTACCGGTCCACCCACATATCAAATTATCAAAGTAACGAACGTGAATCATATGAGCATGATGAAAACTAGCTTGACAGTAATTCCCATGTGTCCTCGGGAGCACTTTGCTTTATATAAGAGTTCGTCCAGGCTTGTCCTTTGCTACAAAAAGGATTATGCCACCTTGCTGCACCTTGTTTACTTTTGTTACTTGTTACCTGTTACGAATTATCTTATCACAAACTATCTATTACCGATAATTTCAGTGCTTGCAGAGAATACCTTACTGAAAACCGCTTGTCATTTCCTTCTGCTCCTCGTTGGGTTCGATATTCTTACTTATCGAAAGGACTATGATAGATCCCCTATACTTGTGGGTCATCATTGTCACTTTCATATACTAGTGGGAATTTTTCATTATAGAACTTGGCTTGTATATTCCGATGACGGGCTTCCTCAAATGCCTGAGGCCTTCATGAGCAAGCAAGTTGGATGCACACCCACTTAGTTTCAGTTTGAGCTTTCATATACTTATAGCTCTTAGTGCATCCATTGCATGGCAATCCTTACTCCTCGCATTGACATCAATTCATGGGCATCTCCATAGCCTGTTGATTAGACATGTCAATGTGAGACTTTCTTCCTTTTTTGTCTTCTCTATATTATCTCTAGCACCATACTCTATTCCACCCATAGTGCTATATCCATGACTTGCACTCATATATTGTGTGGGGGTTGAAAAAGCTGAAACGCGTTAAAAAGTATGAACCAATTGCTCGGCTTGTCATCAAGGTTGTGCATGATAAATACTTTGTGTTAAGAAGATGGAGCTTGACAAGGCTATATGCTTTTTTAGGGATAATGTTCTTTAGCATTGATATTTTGAAAGATATGATTGTTTGTTGGGATGCCTGAGTATTGATGTATTTATATCAAATTATAGACTATTGCTTTGAATCACTCGTGTCTTAATCTTCATGCCATGATTAGATTATGTGATCAATATTATGCTAGGTAGCATTCCACATCAAAAATTATCTTTTTTATCATTTGCCAACTCGAGGACAAGTAGGAATCAAGCTTGGGGATGTTAATACGTCTCCGTCGTATCTATAATTTTTTATTGTTCCATGCCAATATTTTACAACTTTCAAACAATTTATATTATTTTTGGGACTAACATATTGATCCAGTGACTAGTGTCAGTTCCTGTTTATTGCATGTTTTTTGTTTCGCGGAATATCCATATCAAACAAAGTCCAAACGCGATAAAAATTTACAGAGAATTATTTTGGAATATATGTGATATTTGGGAAAAAGAATCAATGCGAAACGATGCCCGAGGGGTCCACAAGCTTGAGGGGCGCGCCCCCTACCCTGGGCATGGCCAGCAGGCTTGTGGGGCCCCTATAAGGAGGTTGGTGCCCTTCTTTCGCCACAAGAAAGATAATATCTGGTGGAAAACCCCCTCAAATTTCAGCCCAATCAGAGTTATGGACCTCAAGGAATTTAAGAAATGGTGAAAGGCCAGAAACAGGGGATGCAAAACAGAAGAGAAATAGAGAGAGAACCAATCTTGGGGGGCTCTCGCCCCTCTGCCGCCATGGCAGTCATGGACCAGAGGGGAAACCCACCTCCCATCTAAGGGGAGGCCAAGGAATAAGATGAAGGAGGGGGGCTCTCTCCCCCTCTCTTTCGGTGGCGCTGAAACGTCGCCGGGGCCAGAATCGTGATCTCAATCTACACCAACAACTTCGTCGCCGTCATCAACAACTCTCTCCCCCTCTATGCAATGGTACAACACCTCTTCTTCCCGTTCTAGTCTCTACTTAAACATGGTGCTCAATGCTATATATTATTATCCAATGATATGTGGTTATCCTATGATGTTTGAGTGGATCCGTTTTGTCCTATGGGTTGATTGATGATCGTGATTGGTTTGAGTTGTATGTTTTATTTTGGTGTTGTCCTATGGTGCCCTTCGTGTCGTCCAAGCGTGTGGGATTCCCGATGTAGGGTGTTGCAATATGTTTATGATTCGCTTATGGTGGGTGGCATGAGTGACAGAAACACAGACCTGAGTAAGTGGGCTATTGCGTATGAGAGTAAAGAGGACTTGATACTTAATGCTATGGTTGGGTTTTACCTTACTGATCTTTAGTAGTTGCGGATGCTTGCTAGAGTTCCAATCATAAGTGCATGTGATCCAAGTAGAGAAAGTATGTTAGCTCATGCCTTCCCCTCATATAAAATTGCAATAATGATTACCGGTCTAGTTATCGATTGCGTAGGAACAAATAACTTTCTTGTGACAAAAAGTTCTCTATTAAAACTAACTTAATTGTTTATTTATCTAAACAACCCTAGCTTTTATTTGCGTGCTCTTTATTATCTTGCAAACCTATTCCTTTACACCTACAAAGTACTTCTAGTTTCATACTTGTTCTAGGTAAAGCGAAAATAAGCGTGCATAGAGTTGTATCGGTGGATGATAGAACTTGAAGGGAATATAAATTCTACCTTTAGCTCCTCGTTGGGTTTGACGCTCTTACTTATCGAGAAAGGCTACAATTGATCCCCTATACTTGTGGGTTATCAAGCACTGCTCCATATTCAGTTGTTTTGTTTCCCGCCTTTGTTATTGTCCACGACCTCTAGGCAATCAGAGCTAATGCACACTTTTGAGTATATGTTCTTTGAAGTACGTGGATAGACAACGCTCATGCGCTCGACAGAGCATCTGGGTAGAGTTTCCAAATATAGCAAGTATGATTCAATTAGACACCCCCAAACACCAAATATAAAAAAGCACCTGGCCCCCACATCCGTGTGCATCCTCCCGCCCCATGCTTTCTCCGATAAGGCCCACGTGCATTTATTTTGGATTTCAAGTTTTTTAAAAAGTTGTAACTTTTGATTCAAGTGTCAAAATTCAGATCTGTTTTCACCAGTGGGGTTCTCGTGACGAGTTCTTCAAAACAAGATCCCATACGTGTATGTTTTGATGAAACCTTTTTATAGGAACTTTGGGTGCTATGGAGGCAACTTTAGTAATATAAGAATGCAACTTCTTAGTTTTCCTAATAGGACTCCCTACTAACGGGAAGTCCTTGCATAGTTGGCTACCATGACTATTAAGTTAACTAGATTCACCTCTAAGTTGCCTACCATAACACTATGGTTCAAGTTATAGACTACTTGAGCAACAAAGATGGATAACTTTTCATAGTACTGTAGGCAACTGAATAGTGATGAGACGTTGTTGGGCATCATTGGTAGGCAACTACTTAGCAATATCGACCAACCTATAGCACCCATAATAGGCAACTAACTATTAATGACATGCAACTAAGCATCAACAATAGGCAACTTCATAGTATTAGAGGGAATTTATAAACAATGACGTACAAGTTTCAATGCTATGCAACCTAGAAGTAGCAGTGAGTTAGTTAGGAGAATGTTAAATAAAATTATCGAGAACATGAAATTTAGTGAAGTTA
Organism: Triticum aestivum; assembly: GCF_018294505.1. Taxonomy (NCBI): domain Eukaryota; kingdom Viridiplantae; phylum Streptophyta; class Magnoliopsida; order Poales; family Poaceae; genus Triticum; species Triticum aestivum. The sequence continues at coordinate 460,790,770 of NC_057813.1, read as the reverse complement.
CCTATTTGTATAACTTAAGAATGTCTACTTTTTGAGCACTAATCCTAATTTGATCGACGTTTTACGCTACAGGCAACTTCGAAGAAAACTAGGAGAATGTTTTACCTCCTTTTTACAAAACATGGATATGCGATAATAGGACCGTGTATGCATGATATATGTTGTTTGTACCTTCATAACGTGAGTTGCTTTCTTTAGTGCTGAAGTTGCCTCTATGTAATGTCAAAGTTGCTTATGGATGATGCTCAGTTGCCTATATATGGTGAAAAATTTGTGACATGGTTTTTATTTTATCTATAATATGCTTCCCTAGTAAATTCACTAGTACATGCGGCACAAGAAAGTTGCTTTGGTTTAACATTAAAGTTGCCTCATTTAGAATCAAAGTTGCTTCTGAAAAAAATCATTGAAACATGTCCATATGGGATCTAGTTTTGAAGATCTTGTCGCAAGAAACCTAATGATGAAAACGGATCTTAATTTTGACGCCCAGTTCAGTAGTTATAGCTTTTCAAAAAATGAGACGGAATAAAGTGGGATGATATCAGCACATGCATGCAACTAATGTTTACGGACCATCCACCACAAGACTACGTCTGGAAAAACTACACATCACATGTGTGGACAATTGCCCTGATGTGTGTCGTCAATTCAAATCAGACGGCCAACGTGAGGGTGCGCCCGATACAGCGAGATAGCGCAGCTGCACTATTAAGTAATTAGGTTTTTGGACCCCGATAAAATCCGAACATTCGGATTTTAAGCATTTCATCCCGAACGTTCTTACATGGCAACTTTAGTTGACACGAGGTGGCAACTTTAGTTGTTAAGACATGGCAACTTTGTCTCAGTTGTTTTTTTGTTAGAGAATTGCAATGTTTGTCAACCTCACCTGAACTAAAGTTGCCATAAAAAACGTTCGGGTTGAATCTTAAACCTGACATGACCATTGATTCTGCCTCCATTGCCGGGACCCTGATAAAATCTGAACGTTCGGGTTTTAAGCATTTCATCCCGAACGGTTTTACATGGCAACTTTAGTTGACGCTAGGTGGCAACTTTAGTTGTTAAGACATGGCAAATTTGTCCCAGTTCGTTTTTTTGTCAGAAAATTGCAATGTTTGCCAACCTTACATGAACTAAAGTTGCCATAAATAATGTTTGGGTTGCCATGCGTCAAATCTGAACGTTCGGGATTTATCATTGCCGAAGTTTTTTGAATTGGTTGGAGAGCTAATGCACACTTTCATCTGTTCAGGTCACATGTCTCCTTTTTTGCAAAGGCCGATTTCCTCGATATATGAAGATTTTAACAAAAGATTAACCCTGGGTCTGTTGTGGGCTACCAAGTTAAGACATTATGGGCTTTTATGGGCCATGGGATCCTGTATGGAGGGAGATACAACAAGGTGGGATGCACAACTTGTTGAGCAAGTTTTCTTGCCATATGATATAGCCGCTATCTTGTAGATTCCAGTGTGCACCCGAACCATAGAAGACTTAGGCGTTAAATTTGGAAAAGAACGTGTTTTCTCTGTCCGTTCTGCATATAGGATGACCACGGCTATCAACAAACGTCGAGAAGATTGGCTAGAAATCGTGCGGGGTCCTCAAATAGCTCTGAAATCGAAAAATCATGGACTACATTTTGGAAAAGTACTATACCAACAAGGATAAGTTTTCTTATGGACACTGTCAAAGAATTCACTCGCAATGGAGGATGTTCGCAAGCATAGAAAAATGTCACACCATGACCAGTGTTTCGTGTGTGGAGCTCAAGACAGAGACATAGTCTCCTAGAGTGCACCATGGCCCGTTGTGTATATGTTCTAGTGGACCATGATTTGTTAGAGCATATGATTGCAACACTAGAGCCAAATGCTAGGAGCTGGCTCGTTTCAATGATGGATGTTCTAAATCACGACAAGTTCACACGGATGACGGTGACCTTGTGGGCGATATGGTATGCAAGGAGAAAACACATTCACGAAGGTATTAATCAGAGCCCCTATGAAATTCACATGCTTGTTTCAAACTTCATTTCTGAGTTGGATCAAATTTCGGTAATACCTGAGCCTACAACAAGAGGTGGTCCTACATGCAATAATGGGCAACTACGCTGGTTCCTGCCAGATGAGGGACTAGTGAAGATAAATGTGGACGTCGGAGTTTCAGTGTAGCACAACACATGTACCGTAGTAGCCATCTGTCCTGATCGAGACGGTTCCTATCTTGGGTTGTCAGTATTAGTGATCCAGGGCATATAGCGGATCCAGCTAGTTTGGAAGCTTTAGCTTGCCGAGAAGCTCTTTCGCTGGCGCAGGACTTGGGTATGCAGCATCTCCAAATTGCATCGGATTGTAAACAGGTTGTGAATCATATTCGCGAGGGCGTGGGAGGAAGCTATGAAAGCGTTATTAGAAAGATCCTAGAAACTGTTTGAAATTTTACCTTTTGTAATTTTGTTTTCGAACCTCGAGCTTCAAATACTGAAGCTCATAGGTTAGCTAGGTCAGATACTTCTCTCCCTTATGGGTGCCATATTTGGTTGGGCACGTCGAGTGACCCAATCACTTTTTCTATAAACACTGGTATTAATCAATAAAGACATAGCTTTCTTGCTAATAAAAAAAAGCAAAGTGTCTTTCCCTGCTGGGCTACAGCGCTCGCGAGAAATCACTTGTTGGATGATGCTCAGCGAATGTTCCGAGGAGAACACTGTTATGTTTTAAATGGCAACAGCTTTGGCAGGAGACTGACGTAATTAGCGAGAAACAGACATGCACACAGCACACTGTTGGGCTACACAACAGTTCGTCAACGGATGTATCGTGTATGCAACAGCTAGTGTTCCGGTGCTGACGAGGTTAACTGTTTCCATCTATGAGACAGTAAAGTACACCTGCGACACGTTAAAGCATCTACAGTCAGATTTGACAAATGCGGCCCTTCAAACGCATGTGAACACGTTTGGACGCGTCAGCGGGCATTAACCGGGCACCTTTCATATTTGTTATTCTGCATCCGCGTATCTCATATCCGACGCCTTATATTCACACTATCCATTCACACGTTGATCTATCCTACGTGATCAGACAACGGACAACAAAATTGAGCTGCAAAGGAACACAAGATCCACTGCAAACGGACATAAACATACTTCACCACATCTATCATAGTTCATCCACGAACAAGTTCATAAACTTCTAACTATAAATGGTTTAAACAGTCGCCGGCGCATCTGTACGTGTCCGCGGCTGTTGGAGGGTCTTGGTCGTCGGACGAGGAGGTGCAGTTATCGCCGTCGTCGGAGTCGGAGTCGGAGTCGGAGAGGACGATGAGCCACTTCATCCGACGGACCGCCCTGTCCTGCTCCCGCTTTAGCCTTGCCACTCGAGCCTTCTCGTATGCTGCCTCCTTCGCCTCGCGCTCCGACTGCTCAATAGCTAGCCGGAGCGCCTTGGCGTTCTTCCATCGGAGGCGGCGAGCGTCTGTCTTCTCCTTCGTAAGGGAGGGATGGTACACCCGGACGAGAAGACGCGCGTCCTCGTCGGCGTCCGGCTCCGTCCCGCGGCAGCAGCACGCGGACTGCTCCGCCACCTCCCTCTCCCATGCACGCTGCCTCTCGCAGCGCGCGCCTCCGACTCCGGAGTGTGCGTGCGGGCCGGAGGCATGGGCACAAGCACCCAACGTTGGCCACATGCAGGAGCGTCCGTGAGGGGGGGGGGGAGGAGACGACGGGGCGCGAACTATGCTGACCGGGCGTCGCTGCGCACGGGCAGGGTGGGTCTAGCTCCGGCGTCCACGTTGCACCGGCGCGGGAGGTGCGGTGACACTCCAGATCCGGAGCTGCCGCCGGTCTCCACCTTTGGCCGCTCCAGCGCAATGCGGAAGGCCATCTCCTCCTCATAGTCGACCTTCGAGCCGGACTTGCTACCGGAGCTGCTCATCATGGTGGATGGGATCGGAACCGGAGAGGGAGAGGAGTGGACGGACGGAGCGAGAGAGGGAGATAGTGAGCTAGGGTTTGAGCTTGTCGCCAGATTGGGATTTTTTATGGGGTCCGTGCTGGGCCGGGCCTGTCAGGTGGACGCGCCGGACGTGCCCGGGCCATTCCATATCCGTCCTACATTTAGGCTGGATATGAGAGGTGCCGATTAGTCCGGGCGTTTGTCCACAATTTGAGAGGTTCGATTGGATCGTTTCTTTATGACCGGTCACCGATTAGACAGCTTGCGAGGGCGTTTGAGACGGGTATAAGAGGCCAGCTGTTAGGACATCCGAAAGAAAAGCGCATGTCCACATGTATATCTTACGTAGACGAACCTCGCTACAAGTTCCTAAATGTCCATCTTTCAGCGCACGTGCTTCAATTTCGCTGAAGTTGTTGTAGCCGTTAAATTTGCTAGCTTCAACCTTTCTTTAGAAAAAACATTTAACTTATTCATCAACTATCAACATCTTTGCTCTTGCCTCTTGCGACCTCTCTGCTAGGGTTTCTCTGCCTTTCTCTCTGGTGCTGTCACCAGCCCGTTTCGTCTTCTATGGTTCTTGGATCATGGCGGCGCGGTGGATCTCGGTTCTTGACGGCAGGAGGGTTCAATTTTTAGGTGTTTTTGTTGGGGATTCTTTAGGGTTTATGCCATGCTTAGGAAGATGATACGGAGGCGGCTTCTTGAATGGAATAAGGTCCTCTCCACCTAGCCCCCGTCCCGGTGTTGCTTCTAGCGTCATCGAAGAGCGTGTGAAGGTGTGTCCCCGATGGATTTCATAACTATCAAGGTAGTACAAAGAACACCAAAAATAAAAGAAATACATCTATGTTTGAAACCACCTAGCGACGACTATATGGAGCGAGTCAAAGACGTGCCACTGTCATCGCCCTTCCACACCGGAGCTTGAACTACTAGCATCCGTCATCAAAGTTGTTGTAGCCATTAAATTTGCTAGCTTGGACTACTAGCATCTATTTGATCAGGGTCGTCTCCAGAAATTTGGGGCTCCGGGCGAAATTTTGGACCCGAAATTTCTAACTATTTATAAAACACGAGAGTTGACATGCGTGAAGCATATTCTCGCTTTATATTATATAATTTATATTGGTTTAATTTTATATAATATTTAGGCATAAAAAATATGAAATACTTAATGTTTAAAAAGTAAAGGAATAGTAAAGCAACAAACTAACCTCGTGTTCTACCATACAGGAGTATTCGTCTAGTATCCAGAAATAAAAATTTCAATCATATCCTCGTACTTTATCTTCTCCAAAAAATTGTTTTCAAGTATTCCCTCCGTTCGGAATTATTTGTCTCGGAAATGAATGTATCTAGAACTAAAATACATCTAGATACATCCATTTCTACGACAAGTAATTCCGAACGAAGGGAGTAACTGACTAGATCACTAGATCATTCAAATATAAGAACACAAATTGAGAAAGGAACCTTGCTCTTGTGGAGATTAAAACGCAATAGGGGTGTGGGCGTGTTCCTGAATCCTGACTTTCTGTCTTCCGGAATCCTGATCGAAGCAACGAACGGCACCGGGCGTGAGGGTGGGCGTGTACCTGTTGCTCTTCATGGCAGCAAGATGACCAGCTGATGGGATCGGATTGGAAGCAACTGCACCCGCCAGCACCACTGCTAGGGCCTCGTCTATGGCATCTCTCATCTCCAGTCGCGAGAAACTGGTTAGGCCAGTAGTCCCCTGGAATCGATCGATCCGTATCATGGGGAATTGGCATTTGGGCCGTAGGTTGTTATTTGGGCCTCTAGACTTCCGTGATTCATGCAGGCATGCAGCCCACTAAGCAGCAGGTGCATGGTCGTTTCCTATACTGGACTTTTACTGAATTTTAGCGGCAAGCGAGGTAATGAAATGTAGCCTTCCCGTACTGGGTTTTTTCACTATAGGGGCCCCTCGATATTGCAGGCCCTGTGCGGTCGCTCACTTTGCTCCCCGTCTCATCAATGAGCCATTTGATCTAAGCACACAATCTCTCTACCATGCATTACTTGTATTTCACGTGAGTTTTAAACCACATTGCATTAATTGTAACATGCATTATTTTTATGTTAAGGTTTTTATTTATGCAGAAATTTCTCTCGTAGTTTAACCCATAAAGGCTGAATTTGTATTACTATATATTTAATTTCACATCAATGTGCGGGCATAATCTAGTTTTACGTTAGACATGCAAGATCAAGTCTATGTTTGGTAGCTTACTTTTCTTTGGAGTTTTAGGAGAATATTGTGGTTTCTTTATAACAATGGTTCTTAAATACTTGATATTAGGACCAACTAGTGGTTATGGTTAGAAGCGTGTTGGTACTACCCGGTAACTGATGAAGGATCAAAAGCTCCGTGACTCTGATACGGTCTTGTAGGCGATGTGTGTACGTGTGTGTGGTCGAATGAGCGTGTGCCTCTACTGCTCTACACTGGAATGTGCGTTTCTCAAAAAGAAAACCTTTGATGCGGTTTACATTGACAAATATCACCCTCTTATAAACTGTAGTATCTTCAGTAAACTATCAACTCTTTTCTCCAACTGATCGAGAAAAACAACAGTTATCAGAAAATCGGAGCGTTCATTGTCTAGGCATGGGAACACCAAGCTTTTGGGGAATTAGAGCATCTACGGCCGGACTTGACAAATCCAATCCCTCAAAACTCCCGCAGACGAGGGCGCGTCCGCGGGCACTGACCGGGCACCTCTCAAATAATGTACTCCATATCCGGACACACCTCAATTATCATATCTTAAATTTATAAAAACTCATGCAACCACGTCGATGCACATACATCGTTCAGCTACTCCATCACTCTAACTACATGCCATCGGACTACCAAAATTTGGCATGTTCGGCTATGGTGGGGTTCATCCACGGCTGCCCTTGCCCTTCCCGGCGCCTTTGTTGTCCTTCTCGCGAAAGTATCGGTCGAAGAAACGGTACAAATTGAGTTGGATCTGCTCGTTGCCGGAGTTGTCCTCGCCATCGTTGTCCTCCTTCTCCTCCTTTGGTGGCAGTCCGGCCATGGCACATACCGCCCTATTCCGCTCTCGGACGAAGGCGCATGTGTTCCTTCGCTGTCGTTTCTTCACAATGCGGGCACGGATGGCTTCCTCCTCTGCGGCCGCTCGGGCCCGGGTATCAGTTGCCTCCGTCGCCGCCATTTCTGACGCAATAAGGGCCTCGGCGGCCTTATCCTCTCCTTCCCACGGTGTGTCGTCCGTTCCCGGTGGACTCATAGTTTGCCCGACCAGTGATGGGGAACGAGAGGTGTTCCGGCTGCCGGGACCGTGAGGATCCGGCACCAAAGGACACGAGAGCCCGGTGAGCCGACGCTATGGCGTCACGGCGGACAGATCCATCCGTCAACCGGGCGCTGTCCTCCCGGGAGCGGCGGAGAGCAATGCAGACTACCATTGCCTCCTCCAACCCGCACGGGATGACACCCTAGTCGACGGATCCGGAGTGGTCGGAATCCGATCCGCTGCCTGCCATGCCGGAGACGGACGGAACTCGCCGGAGACGAGCTCGGGTGGCGGAGGGGAGAGGAGTGGAGTGAAGTAGGTAGGGTTTGCTTTGGTGAGCGAAAGGGGACGCATATATGTGGGGTCTTGTCGCCAAGCATGGCCGGGTCCGACGTGGCAGGCTTGCCCGGGCCCGCCCTGGCGCCCCATATTCGCCCCATATTTCCGGCTGCATATGAGGGGTGCCGGTCAGCCCGGACGTTTAAGGCCAATTTGAGACGTCCGTCTTGGTCGAAAAACGTGACCGATCAGTGACCGGGCGGCCTGTCTGCGCATATGAGGCGGGTTCGTGTCCGGCTATAGATGCTCTTAGTGTTTTCAAAATAATATGCTATGTTAAACAAACTAGAGAGTACGTGTCTTATAAAAGATTTAAAAAATCTCAAAAGAATATGCATATTCTGCCGGGCAGAATAATAAATCAATCAATCGGAAACGCAGATGACTCACTCACCCATATACTCTACCAGTAGTACGTAGTACGTATGATGCTTGACGGAAATCATGGCAATGGCACGGCGCGGGGACTCGCTAGTCGGGAGAGTATCTCTGGACCCGATCTCCACGAGCACATAGTTTAATGCATGGAAGAAGCGTCCCTGTCAATGAGATACTCCACATACTGCATCAGGAAGCCCATCGAAGCTGACGTCGATGCTGCCGACAATTATTGCATCGTGGCTTGAACAAAAAAATGTTGTCACCTTCTGGGTTTATCCCATCCGGTGCACGGCCGGCCGGGCAGCTCACCAGTCTCAGGTGGGCATTCAATGCACGGAGCACCCCACGATCTCACATACTGTAGCAGCAGATCCGCCGTGCATATGCCCCGACGACCCAGCGGTGCGTGCTCCGCTCCGCTCCTCCTGCCGTCCTGCGAGCACGTACGACAACGACTGTAGCACCCACACTTGGAGAAGGGAATGCGTCTCTGCGTTCTGGAAGCGTCTTTCTTAAATGGGGAGGCCCTGCCGTTCCTCGTGTCGTCACCGGTCATTCAATGGTGCAATCAGTGCCAACTTATTCGCGGACACGAGGCGAAACGTGCATGCTGGTGATGATAAACTGTGGAAAACAAATCAGTGCACAAACCCAATGTTTGATGTGATCATGCAAAGGCAAATCCAGGACAGAGCCACCCATGCAAGCGATCTGATGAGCAGGAGGAGTGGTACTGCGTACTCCAGTGTTTCTGGGCCTGCTGGCCAGAGTTGCCACAGTGATCCATGCGCCCCATCCCCATGCGCCTGCTTCTGCAGCTGCATGCGCTCTCTCTCTCTCTCCTGCTACTGCTGCTGCCTTGCTACGTGCTGTTCCAGCTAGAGGCCAAGGGCAAAGGGCCTAGAGTGGCAGAGAACGAGACGTAAAGAAAGGAGAAAATGTAGAGAGAGAAATGGGTATGTTTGTGCCATGGAATCTGGGGCATGATTAGATTAATGGCTGGGATGAGATACTCCGTATGAGGCAGGCTTTTTTAATACTACTGGGCTGCAGATCACCTCTCATACGCACAGATAATGATGAACCTCCCCTCCCTTCACTCTCTCCCTCCGTTTCTCTCCCTATCGACGTCTCCTTTCTTGCAAACTACCATCTGTCCCCCCTGTCTCTGCCGGACTCTCTTTCTCTCTCCATCCTGTAGAGAGAGAGATAGGCAGGAGGATAACCTGCACAACTCCGCATGCACGCTCGCGCTCTGGGCAGTGCTGGCCGGCCTGCCCTGCCTGCTCTGCCCGCATGGCACACAAGCTTACAAGGCGCCCAGCTCACGGTCATCATTAAAACTCCTCTGATCTCCGTCACGCACTCACGCTGCAACATGTGGCTATGCATCAGCCATTCAAAAGCCATCCAATGGACAACAGCCATCCAAAGCAGAGAGCTCCCACACTTTTTTTTTAAAACGAGACCCACACTTTTTTTTATACAGCCAATCTTTATTGATCAAAGAACACAACTAGTGTGATACACTTTGTGTCATGTGGTTGGCCAAATCAGACATGACTACCAGGAGCTAAAGATAAAGAAAATCTAGCTAAACAATATGCGTCAATATTGACCGCACGGCCTTCAAATATAAAATTACAATTAAAAGGAGTTGCTCTAGCTTTGTTCTCTTTAACGGTTGCACAGGTCATGCCATTGCTTCCTCTAGCAATCTCTCTCACAACTTGTTCCGAATCGCTAACAACAACAAAGTTTTATAGATGAAGGTCTGCTGCTAAGGATAGGGCTTATGGGCATATGCCATGGCCTCTAGCACTAATGGATCACACACACCTCCAGTAACTAGAGATGAGCTACCCATGAAATTGATGTCGTTGTCCCTGCAAACCGCCGATGCCGAACCCCCTCCCGCCCTGCCTGGTCTCACCATTCCATCCACATGGATATTAGCAAACGTGCGTGGGGGGCGCTTTTGGTCTTGAAGCTCCCGGGGTGGGCATGGTCGGGCCCGAAGTAGCGGCTCTTGGCCTTCTCTCTCATATCAATTGTAGCTCACATATGAATCTTTTTACAAAAGCGTGCAATGCTAATGGTATTTGGAAGATTCCTTCATGGATAGCCTTACACCGAGATGTCTAGATGGCCCATAGTGTAACCGCCATCTTCGCAAACTGATCATGTGATAACGTTTCAAGAGCGAGAAGAGCCAATGTTTCGCGTTCGGTTCAGCTGTAGTGATCAGACTTTGCCCAAGTTCCTCGTAAACAAGTGCCCATGAACACCTAGATGTCATACATTCCAACAAGGAGTGGCGCCATGAATCGGGGGCACCGCATAAACCACAGGAGGATGATGTTGACATGTGTCTATCGGCTATAACATCTTCTGGCGACAATGACTGTTTTGAGAGCCTCCAAAGAAACATTCTTATATTCCCTGGTGCCTGAGTTTTCCATAGAGATTTCTAGGACGCTTCCTCATTGTTTGTGCCAGAAGAACCTGCCGAACCCTCAAGCCAGGCTTCCTTCTTTGTCTAGTTGCTAGGCATTCTACAAGCCGACCTGACCGGGAAGACACCATTCTTTTCAAAGTTCCAGCTCCAGAAATTTGGAATATCTCTACTCTTATAAAAAACAGAGTTCGTGATGATGGTGTGCCTGCCATCCTGCAATATAGGCCGTCCAATCTATATCTGACAGATAGAAAGGAAACTATGACAATTTTGCAAAAAGATACCAGCACTCCTCTCCACATTTGCAAATAAGTCATTCCCTCGTTCATCCTTATCTCTCACAAGATAAATTACTCATATAAATGCATCTTGATGTTCCGTGCGATGCACGGGCATCTTGCTAGTTCATTGTACATGTTGGGAAACGTTGCATGGAAAACAAAAAATTTCTACGCACACGCAAGATCTATCCATGGAGATGCATAGCAACGAGGGGAAGAGTGTGTCTACGTACTCGTAGACCGTAAGCGGAAGCGTTTAGTAATGCGGTTGATGTAGTTGAACTTGTTCACGATCCAACCGATCAAGTACCGGACGTACAGCACCTCCGTGTTTAGCACACATTCAGTTCGGTGACGTCCTCGCCTTCTTGATCCAGCAAGACAACAAAGTAGTCGATGATTTCCGGTAGCACGACGACATGGTGATAGTGGTGGTGATGCTATCTCCACAGGGCTTCACCTAAGCACTATGAAAATATGACCGAGGAACGAAACCCTAGAGAGGGGCGCCGCACACGGCTAGGAGGTTGTCGTGGCTTTGTGTGGCGCCCCCATCCCACATATATATAGGTCGGGAGGGAGGAGGCAGCCAGGATGTCGGCATTATGGGAACGGGGGTCCACAGACTTGCCTGCCTGCGGCCTGCGGCGTGGCTCAAGCGAAGGCCCAGTGCAGCCCAGCTTCATCAGTTCAAGATCAAGACCCTCGCGAGGGGCCAAGCCTCGCGGGGCGGACGATAAGAAGCTTCCTCAGGCGCAGCCTCATCAGGTAGGCTCGTGAGGAGGCGGAGAGATCAAGGCAGGGCACCTCGCGAGGAGCCCGTGATGCAAGCCATGACAATCGAGACCAGGCGGGCGCCGGCCTACGTAGTGTCCTTGTTTCCCCTTTGGTGCAAAGGGGGCAAGCACAGGCCAAGGCATCAGGCAAAGGTTACCGTTTCGGTGCAACAAGACCAAGACCAGCAGAGCGGCAGGATGGAAGTCATCGTGGAGCCCAGTACGGCGTCACCGCCAGAGTCTTTGGCAGTCGAAGACCAACTTTAGTCAGGATAAGTGCACTAGATGTTCCCCTACAAAATGGCCAATTGTTAGCGCCCTTCCCGCTCATTATTTGGGAAGAGGCCCAGGGCCTCCCTCTATAAATAGGACTAGCCACCACCGTAGAGAAGGAGGATCCAGATTGCGCATAGACTAGAGAGAGAGAGAGAGAGAGAGGCGACTAAACTCACCCAAGCAGTTCATCGCACCAGCTCAAGAACAGCCCCTCACGAGGTTGTTTTCCCTTTGTATTGTTCATCATCAGCCCCTGGGGCAATCCACCACACCACACACTGGAGTAGGGTATTACACCACAATGGTGGCCTGAACCAGTATAAGCCTCGTGTCCCTTGTGTGTTCTTCTCTCTAGTCTATATTCATTGCAAGGCTTCGAAACGCGAGCTGGTAGGGGAAAGATCTTCGTGCGCACCCCAGAGTTCGAACCTCAAGGGTCTGCCGGAACCCGAAATCCGACATTTGGCGCGCCAGGTAGGGGTGCACCGAAATCCTTCTTCCACCGCCTCGCGTTTCGTCACCTCGCCGTTCTGATGTCAAGCGACCCGGCTGCCAACACTGACCGCTGGGCGGAGTGGCCCGCCCATGCCGCGCTGCCGGCCCAGGCCGACCTCAACCTTGGGCATCAGGCAGCTCGCGCTCCGCAGGGCACTACGGGGCGTGGGCGACGTGGCCAAACGCCGCCTGCCCTCACACTGCGGCAGGTGCGGTCAGCAGCAAGAGCCTCAAGCCACGCCACGGCCACAGCGCCGCACACTCGACGGGACCAAGCGAACTCCAGGGCCGCGCTCACGGTGGCCCGAGAGCTGCTATGGTGCCAGCTATTGGAGGGCGGCCGTGATGTGTTGTTAGAGCGAGTAGCCGAGCTCCTAGACGTCACCGCCTCGGGAGCACCTCCTTTCTGCGTCCAGCTGCCACCCCAGATCCAGGGCGGGCCGTATGGCGGCCCCATACGTGCCCACGCAACTCCAAGCGGACTCCAGGGCCTACTCAACGCCAATCCGGCCGTCAGCACCGGGCGACAAGTCGCGCCGGCCCCATCTTTACTGGCGAATGAGTGCACGCCGCGACCTTCGGCCTCGGTGGGCCACCACACCAACACCCTCAAGACATCACTGCGAGCCGGACTGCGTGGTGCATAGGGAACTATGGCGAGGTCCATGGGGCGGTGGCCCCAGAAGCTTATGTGCCCCACATGGTGGATCGAGAGTGCGCACTGGAAGAAGACCATGACTCATTCCTCAAGCCAGGCTGGAGCGAGGAGACACCAGAAGCTGAGCTCTTTTAGGAAACCCAAGAGGGCCTCGACAACCGCGCCGGTGGCAGCAACCATCGGGTACCACTAATTTCTCAGGAGCAAGCTTATGCTAACCATGGGTCGCAGGAGGAACAGGTCGCCATAGCAGATGGCTGCCCCAATGATGCTGCCTCTTACCCCTCGGGAGGAGGGTGAAGGAAATATGCCCTAGAGGCAATAATAAAGTTATTATTTATTTCCTTATATCATGATAAATGTTTATTATTCATGCTAGAATTGTATTAACCAGAAACATAATACATGTGTGAATACATAGACAAACATAGTGTCACTAGTATGCCTCTACTTGACTAGCTCGTTGAATCAAAGATGGTTAAGTTTCCTCGCCATAGACATGAGTTGTCATTTGATTAACGGGATCACATCATTAGAGAATGATGTGATTGACTTGACCCATTCTGTTAGCTTAGCACTTGATCGTTTAGTATGTTGTTATTGCTTTCTTCATGACTTATACATGTTCCTATAACTATGAGATTATGCAACTCCCGTTTACTGGAGGAACACTTTGTGTGCTACCAAACGTCACAACGTAACTGGGTGATTATAAAGGAGCTCTACATGTGTCTCCGAAGGTACATGTTGAGTTGGCGTATTTCGAGATTAGGATTTGTCACTTCGATTGTCGGAGAGGTATCTCTGGGCCCTCTCGGTAATGCACATCACTATAAGCCTTGCAAGCAATGTAGCTAATGAGTTAGTTACGAAATGATGCATTACGTAACGAGTGAAGAGACTAGCCGGTAATGAGATTGAACTAGGTATTGAGATACCGACGATCGAATCTCGGGCAAGTAACATACCAATGACAAAGGGAACAACGTATGTTGTTATGCGGTTTGACCGATAAAGATCTTCGTAGAATATGTAGGAGCCAACATGAGCATCCAGGTTCCGCTATTGGTTATTGACCAGAAACAGTTCTAGGTCATGTCTACATAGTTCTCGAACCCATAGGGTCCTCATGCTAAAGGTTTCGTTGACAATTTTATTATGATTTTTAATGTACCGAAGGTTGTTCGGAATCCCGGATGTGATCACGGACATGGCGACGAGTCTCGAAATGGTCGAGACATAAAGATCTATATATTGGACGACTATATTTGGACATCGGAAAGGTTCCGGGTGAGATTGGGACAATACCGGAGCTCTAGGAGGTTATCGGAACCCCCCGGGAGGTATATGGGCCTTATTGGGCCTTAGTGGAAAGGAGGGAGAAGAAGCAGAGGAGGGGGCACCCCCCCAAGCCCAATCCGAATTGGGAGGGGGGCCGACCCCCCCTTTCCTTCTTCCCTCCCCCTCTTCCTTCCCTCTCCCTCTCCTAATAGGAAAGGGGGGAGTCCTACTCCCGGTTGGGGTTGGACTCCCCCCTAGGGTGCGCCACCCCCCTTGGCCGGCCCCCTCCTCCACTCCTTTATATACGGGGGAGGGGGCACCCCATAGACACAACAATTGATCTCTTGGATCTCTTATCCGTGTGCGGTGCCCCCCTCCACCATAATCCACCTCGATAATATCATAGTGGTGCTTAGGCAAAGCCCTGCGTCGGTAAAACATCAAGATCGTCACCACGTCGTCGTGCTGACGGAACTCTCCCTTAACACTCGGCTGGATCGGAGTTCGAGGGACGTCATTGAGCTGAACGTGTGCTAGAACTCGGAGGTGCCGTAGTTTCGGTGCTTGATCGGTCGGGCCGTGAAGACGTACGACTACATCAACCGCATTGTTCTAAGGCTTCCGCTTTCGGTATACGAGGGTACGTGGACACACTCTCCCCTCTCATTGCTATGCATCACCATGATCTTGCGTGTGCGTAGGATTTTTTTTGAAATTACTACTTTCCCTAACAGTGGCATCAGAGCCAGGTTTTATGCATAGATGTTATATGCACGAGTAGAACACAAGTGAGTTGTGGGCGATACAAGTCATACTGCTTACCAGCATGTCATACTTTGGTTCAGCGGTATTGTTGGATGAAGCGGCCCGGACCGACATTACGCGTATGCTTACACGAGACTGGTTTTACCGCCGTGCTTTGCACACAGGTGACTAGCGGGTGTCTGTTTCTCCAACTTTAGTTGAACCAAGTGTGGCTACGCCCGGTCCTTGCGAAGGTTAAAACAACACTAACTTGAAGAACTATCGTTGTGGTTTTGATGCGTAGGTAAGAATGGTTCTTGCTCAACCCGTAGCAGCCACGTAAAATTTGCAACAACAAAGTAGAGGACGTCTAACTTGTTTTTGTAGGGCATGTTGTGATGTGATATGGTCAAGACATGATGCTATATTTTATTGTATGAGATGATCATGTTTTGTAACTGAAGTTATCGGCAACTGGCAGGAGCCATATGGTTGTCATTTTATTGTATGAAATGCAAATGCCCTGTAATTGCTTTACTTTATCACTAAGCGGTAGCGATAGTCGTAGAAGCAATAGATGGCGTAATGACAATGATGCTACGATGGAGATCAAGGTGTCACGCCGGTGACGATGGTGATCACGACGGTGCTTTGGAGATGGAGATCACAAGAACAAGATGATGATGGCCATATCATATCACTTATATTGATTGCATGTGATGTTTATCCTTTATGCATCTTATCTTGCTTTGATTGACGGTAGCATTTTAAGATGATCTCTCACTAATTATCAAGAAGTGTTCTCCCTGAGTATGCACCGTTGCAAAAGTTCTTCGTGCTGAGACACCACATGATGATCGGGTGTGATAGGCTCTACGTTCAAATACAACGGGTGCAAAACAGTTGCAGACGCGGAATACTCAGGTTAAACTTGGCGAGCCTAGCATATACAGATATGGCCTCAGAACACGGAGACCGAAAGGTCGAATGTGAATCATATAGTAGATATGATCAACATAGTGATGTTCACCATTGAAACTACTCCATCTCACGTGATGATCGAACATGGTTTAGTTGATTTGGATCACGTGATCACTTAGATGACTAGAGAGATGTCTGTCTAAGTGGGAGTTCTTAAGTAATATGATTAGTTGAACTTAAATTTATCATGAACTTAGTCTTGGTAATAATTTGCAAATTATGTTGTAGATCAATAGCTTGCGTTGTTGCTTTCATATGTTTATTTTGATATGTTCCTAGAGAAAATTGTGTTGAAAGATGTTAGTAGCAATGATGCGGATTGGATCCGTGATCTGAGGTTTATCCTCATTGCTGCACAGAAGAATTACGTCCTTAATGCACCGCTAGGTGACAGACCTATTGCAGGAGCAGATGCAGACGTTATGAACGTTTGGCTAGCTCAATATGATGACTACTTGATAGTTTAGTGCACCATGCTTAACGGCTTAGAATCGGGACTTCAAAGACGTTTTGAACGTCATGGACCATATGAGATGTTCCAGGAGTTGAAGTTAATATTTCAAGCAAATACCCGAGTTGAGAGATATGAAGTCTCCAACAAGTTCTATGGCTAAAAGATGGAGGAGAATCACTCAACTAGTGAGCATGTGCTCAGATTGTCTGGGTACTACAATCACTTGAATCAAGTGGGAGTTAATCTTCCAGATAAGATAGTGATTGACAGAGTTCTCTAGTCACCATCACCAAGTTAGTAGAACTTTGTGATGAACTGTAGTATGCAAGGGATGACGAAAACGATTCCCGAGCTCTTCGTGATGTTGAAATCGACGAAGGTAGAAATCAAGAAAAGAGTGTCAAGTGTTGATGATTGACAAGACCACTAGTTTCAAGAAAAGGGCAAAGGAAAAGAAAGGGAACTTCAAGTAGAATGGCAAGCAAGTTGTCACTCCCGTGAAGAAGCCCAAAGCTAGACCAAAGCGTGAAACTGAGTGCTTCTACTGCAAAGGAAATGGTCACTGGAAGCGGAAATACCCTGAATATTTGGTGGATAAGAAGGATGGCAAACTGAACAAGGGTATATTTGATATACAGGTTATTGATGTGTACCTTACAAGTGTTTATAGTAACCCTTGAGTATTTGATAGTTGTTCGGTTGCTAAGATTAGTAACTCGAAACAGGAGTTACAGAATAAACAGAAACTAGTTGAGGGTGAAGTGATGATGTATGTTGGAAGTGGTTCCAAGATTGATATGATCATCATCGCACACTCCCTATACTTTCGGGATTAGTGTTGAACCTAAATAAATGTTATTTGGCGTTTGCGTTGAGCATGAATATGATTTGATCATGTTTATTGCAATACGGTTATTCATTTAAAGTCAGAGAATAATTGTTATTATTTTTACATGAATAAAGCCTTCGATGGTCATACACCCAATGAAAATAGTTTGTTGGATCTCGATCGTAGTGATACACATATTCATAATATTGATGCCAAAAGATGCAAAGTTGATAATGATAGTGCAACTTCATATCGGTGTAAAGCGCATGAAGAAACTCCATGCCGATGGGCTTTCGGAATCAATTGGTTATGAATCATTTGATGCTTGCGAACCGTGCCTTTTGGGCGAGATGACTAAAACTCCGTTCTCCGGAACAATGGAACGAGCTACTGACTTGTTGGAAATAATACATACTGATGTATGCAGACCAATGAGTAGCTCGTGGCGGGTATCGTTATTTTCTGACCTTCACAGATGATTTGAGCAGATATGGGTATATCTATTTGATGAAACATAAGTCTGAAACAGTTGAAAGGTTCAAAGAGTTTCAGAGTGAAGTGGAAAATCATCGTAACAAGAAAATAAAGTTTCTACGATCTGATCGTGGAGATAAATATTTGAGTTACGAGTTTGG
This sequence comes from Triticum aestivum, assembly GCF_018294505.1. Taxonomy (NCBI): domain Eukaryota; kingdom Viridiplantae; phylum Streptophyta; class Magnoliopsida; order Poales; family Poaceae; genus Triticum; species Triticum aestivum. The sequence continues at coordinate 460,772,921 of NC_057813.1, read as the reverse complement.
CCTTCAATTAAAATAATGTGGAATAGTTTCACAAACTCATGCCACCTGGAACACCACGGCGTAACGGTGTGTCCGAACGTCATAACCACACTTTATTTGATATGGTGCGATCAATGATTTCTCTTACCGATTTACCAATATCGTTTTGGGTTATGCATTAGAGATAGCTGCATTCATGTTAAAATAGGGCACCATCTAAATCCGTTGAGACGACACCGTATGAACTATGGTTTAGCAATAAACCTAAGTTGTCGTTTCTTAAAGTTTGGGGTTGCAATGCTTATGTGAAAAAGTTTCATCCTTATAAGTTCAAACCCAACTCGGAGAAATGTGTCTTCATAGGATACCCAAAGGAGAAAGTTGGGTACACCTTCTATCACATATCCGAAGGCAAGATATTCGTTGCTAAAATGGATCCTTTCTAGATAAGGAGTTTCTCTTGAAAGAAGTGAGTGGGAGGAAAGTAGACCTTGATGAGGTAATTGTACCTTCTCCCAAATTGGAAAGTTGTTCATCACAGAAATCAGTTCCAGTGATTGCTACACCGATTAGCGAGGAAGCTAATGATGATGATCATGAAACTTCAAATCAAGTTACTACAAAACCTCGTAGGTCTTCGAGAGTACGGTCTGCACCAGTCTGGTATGGTAATCCTATTCTGGAAGTCATGTTACTAGACCATGATAAATCTACGAACTATGAGGAAGTGATGATGAGCCCAGATTCTGCGAAATGGTTTGAGGCCATGAAATATGAGATGGGATCCATGTATGAGAACAAAGTATGTACTTTGATTGACTTGCCCGATGATCGGTGAGTCATTAAGAATAAATGGATCTTCAAGAGGAAGACGGACGCTGATAGTAGTATTACTATCTACAAAGCTCGACTTGTTGAAAAAGTTTTTTGACAAGTTCAAGGTGTTGAATATGATGAGATTTTCTCACTCGTATCGATGCTTAAGTCTGTCCGAATCATATTAGCAATCGCCACATTTTATGAAATCTGGCAAATAGATGTCAAAACTGCATTCCTTAATGGATTTATTAAAGAAGAGTTGTATATGATACAACCAGAAGGTTTTGTCAATCCTAAAGGTGCTAACAAAGTGTGCATGCTCCAGCGATCCATCTATGGACCGGGGCAAGCATCTCGGAGTTGGAATATACGCTTTGATAAGTTGATCAAAGCATATAGTTTTATACAGACTTCCAGTGAAGCCTGTATTTACAATAAAGTAAGTGGGAGCACTACCGCCTTTCTGATAAATATATGTGAGTAACATATTGTTGATCATAAATGATGTAGAATTTTTCTGGAAAGCATAAAGGAGTATTTGAAAGGAGTTCTTTTAATGAAAGACCTCGGTGAAGCTGCTTACACATTGAGCATCAAGATCTATACAGATAGATCAAGACGCTTGATAAGATTTTTCAATGAGTACATACCTTGATAAGATTTTGAAGTAATTCAAAATGGAACAGTCAAAGAAGGAGTTCTTGCCTGTGTTGCAAGGTGTGAAGTTGAGTAAGACTCAAAACCCGACTATGGCAGAAAATAGAAAGAGAATGAAAAGTCATTCCCTATGCCTCAGTCATAGGTTCTATAAAGTATGCTATGCTATGTACCAGACCTATTGTATACCTTGCTCTGAGTTTGGCAAGGGAGTAAAATTTTGATCTAAGAGTAGATCACTGGACAGCGGTCAAGAATATCCTTAGTGAGGACTAAGGAAATATTTCTCGATAATGGAAGTGATAAAAGAGCTCGTTGTAAAAGGTTACAATGATGCAAGCTTTTACACCAATCCAGATGACTCTAAGTCTCAATCTGGATACATATTAAAAGTGGGAGCAATTAGCTAGAGTAGCTCCATGCAGAGCATTGTGGACATAGAATATTTGCAATATACATATGGCTCTGAATATGACAGACCCGTTGACTAAACTTCTCTCACAAGCAAAACATGATCATACCTTAGTACTCTTTGGGTGTTAATCACATAGCAATGTGAACTAGATTATTGACTCTAGTATACCCTTTGGGTGTTGATCACATAACAATGTGAACTATGGGTATTAATCACATACACATGTGAACATTGGTGTTAAATCATATGGAAATGTGAACTAGATTATTGACTCTAGTGCAAGTGGGAGACTAAAGGATATATGCCCTAGAGACAACAATAAAGTTATTATTTATTTCCTTATATCATGATAAATGTTTATTATTCATGCTAGAATTGTATTAACCGGAAACATAATACATGTGTGAATACATAGACAAACATAGTGTCACTAGTATGCCTCTACTTGACTAGCTCGTTGAATCAAAGATGGTTAAGTTTCCTCGCCATAGACATGAGTTGTCATTTGATTAATGGGATCGCATCATTAGAGAATGATGTGATTGACTTGACCCATTCCGTTAGCTTATCACTTGATCGTTTAGTATGTTGCTATTGCTTTCTTCATGACTTATACATGTTCCTATAACTATGAAATTATGCAACTCCCATTTACCGGAGGAACACTTTGTGTGCTACGAAATGTCACAACGTAGCTGTGTGATTATAAAGGAGCTCTACAGGTGTCTCCGAAGGTACATGTTGCGTTGGTGTATTTTGAGATTAGGATTTGTCACTCCGATTGCCGGACAGGTATCTCTGGGCCCTCTCGGTAATGCACATCACTATAAGCCTTGCAAGCAATGTAGCTAATGAGTTAGTCACGGAATGATGGATTACCTAACGAGTAAAGAGACTTGCCGGTAACGAGATTGAACTAGGTATAGAGATACCGATGATCGAATCTCGGGCAAGTAACATACGGATGACAAAGGGAACAACGTATGTTATTATGCGGTTTGACCGATAAAGATCTTTGTAGAATATGTAGGAGACAATATGAGCATCCAGGTTCCGCTATTGGCTATTGACCGGAAACAGTTCTAGGTCATGTCTACATAGTTCTCGGACCCGTAGGGTCCGCACGCTTAAGTTTTCGTTGACAGTTTTATTATGAGTTTATGAGTTTTGATGTACCGAAGGTTGTTCAGAATCCTAGATGTGATCACGGACATGACGAGGAGTCTCGAAATGGTCGAGACATAAAGATCGATATATTGGACGACTATATTTGGACACCGGAAAGGTTCCGGATGAGATTGGGACAATACCGGAGCTCCGGGAGGTTATCGGAACCCCGCGGGAGGTATATGGGCCTTATCGGGCCTTAGTGGAAAGGAGGGAGAAGAAGCAAAGGAGGGGGCTCCCCCCCCAAGCCCAATCCGAATTGGGAGGGGGGCCGCCCCCCCTTTCCTTCTTCCCTCCCCCCTCTTCCTTCCCTCTCCCTCTCCTAATAGGAAAGGGGGGAGTCCTACTCCCGGTTGCGGTTGGACTCCCCCCTTGGGCGCGCCACCCTCCTTGGCCGGCCCCCTCCTCCACTCCTTTATATACGGGGGAGGGGGCACCCCATAGACACAACAATTGATCCCTTGGATCTCTTAGCCGTGTGCGGTGCCCCCCTCCACCATAATCCACCTCGATAATATCGTAGCGGTGCTTAGGCGAAGCCCTGCATCGGTAGAACATCAAGATCGTCACCACGCCGTTGTGCTGACGGAACTCTCCCTCGACACTCGGTTGGATCGGAGTTCGAGGGACGTCATCGAGCTGAACGTGTGCTAGAACTCGGAGGTGCCGTAGTTTCGGTGCTTGATCGGTCGGGCCGTGAAGACGTACGACTAGATCAACCGCATTGTTCTAATGCTTCCGCTTTCGGTCTACGAGGGTACATGGACACACTCTCCCATCTCGTTGCTATGCATCACCATGATCTTGTGTGTGCGTAGGATTTTTTTTGAAATTACTACTTTCCCCAACAGAGGGCACCGGGGGCTGCAGGAGAGGGGTCGAGATCCGGGTTCGTCCCTGCGGCGCTCGGTGCAAGGCGTTCTCAGGAGGTAGGCCCTCTGCCGGGGAGGTACCTTAGGGCCTGCCCCGGCAGAGGACCCGTGGTCGTCAGGGGAACCGCTGGCGACCGCTCTACCCCATTGGCGTCGTCCTTGGTCTCCGGCCGCCGTCAATGGCGGTAGAGTGTGGCGCAAGGCGGGGCCCTCGTCTGGCGATATGAAGCAAGGCCGGTACCTGTGAAATTTTTTGTCTTTGCCATTCCAGATTTTTGCCAATTTTCCTTATGCCACTCTAGGTTTTGACATTTTACTTTTGCCACTCTTAGTTTTTGACAATTATCACAATTGCCATTCCCGTGTCAAAAGCAAAATTTTCAAAGTGGCAATTGTGATAATTGTCAAAACCTAAGGGTGGCAAAAATGAAATAAAATTATTTTGCTTTTGCTACAAAATGGCAATTGTGATAATTGTCCAAAACTAAGAGTGGCAAAAGTGAAATGTCAAAACGTAGAGTGGCATAAGGAAAATTGGCAAAGTCTAGAGTGGCAAAAAAAAAATTTCCCTGTGAAGAAGGCCCAGTGCCTGTGAAGCTCGCCTCCCGTGACACTCTCACGTAATAATGAGTGGGGCTATACACACCCCGGAGTCTTTCGAGATCCGCCCTCGGGCCTCGGGGGCTCCCGCCCATGCCCAGTGGCAGCACTTAACTCTGCGCTGGTGAGAAGACATCGAAGACTAGACTCGGTGCCGGACGTGGCTTTTTGCCTTTTGCCTTTTCCTCTGTTGTCAAGGTTCTTCCATTCGAGTTTAAGTTGGATTTGAGATTGAGACTTGCGTGTGTTTGGGGGAGGGGTGTTTAGTCTCGTTCGAGCAATCTCTCGTGTTCTGGTTTCGGCTTTGAGTCCAAAGTTAGCGTCAGCTGCCTCCCCTCGTGAGCCCCCCGCAAGCCGGGCCAGGCCAAGCACGTATATAATCCGGACCGCTGTCGCCGCACCCTCTCCGGAGGCTCGCATTGCAGGATCATTGGGATTGCCCGAAAGACGCTTGAGGCGCTGCGGCCCCCACAGGCCCTCTCAGGACTCGTCAGGGTCAAAAGGTAAACCAGTCAGCTGACACATCGCTGGGCCAGTAGCCCGGCATAAGCTCACGCGCGGCGTTATACTTACAAGGATATTGATCGCAAACCTTTACATGAGGAGCTCCCCCTCCCAAAATGCTCTTACAGTGTTCAGGGCCAAGCCCGAATCTCCTTCATGCAGGGTAAAAAAAACAGCGGTGACATGCGATCAGTCAGACATGTCACTTACCGCATCCTCCGGGGCACCTCCGGAGACGTCGCTAGCATCACTGACATCGTCGCTGCCACCGCCACCACCCGTGTCAGCACCGGGCTCATCCACAACACCACCTTCATCAGCAGCCACGACCACGCCGTCGTCATCAGATGCGAAGGTCCGAACGAGGGCATCCACGTTGTCTTCCACCCATTGCGCCAGGTCGCCCCGAATGGCTATGGGCACCGGGGCGATGGTGGCGTCGAAATCGAAGTGGGGATCTCTGTCCTGCAGATAGCTAAAGACACGGGAGAAGGCATGCCCAAGCAAGGCTCGGCTCCTCTCCTCGACAAGCCAACGGGCCCTGTCGGAGCGGGTCTCCAGCTGTGTCACCACATCCGTGAAGAACTGGATGTTGCCAGCGTAGTTGATCACGCGAGGCTCAGCAACAGCCGCCTCGCAAATGTTGCCCAGGGCCGCATTGGCCCTTTCCCTAAGCGTCTAGAGCATGGGGGCATGCTCATGCTCCAGAGTCTGCCGCTGACGGATCTCGTCCTCATTCCACCGCATGACGGCCTCGGCGCCATCGACCCGCTATTGGAGAAGGAGCACCTCGGCGCGGGAAGAGGCCAGCTCTGCCTGTGCTGCGCCGAGGGCGGCTGCGGAGGAGTCCGCACTCCGCGTCACTTCAACCAGTTTGGCCCTGAGGGCTGCGGTCCTACCCTCAGCTTCAGCCCAGATCAGCTCCAGCCTCACTTCGTATTCGCGCTCAAGATCCGAGCGAGCTAGTGCCACGCGGTGGTCGACCTCTTCTTGGGCTCGGGCTTCCCGTGCGGCAACATCATCCTCCGCCTGCGCCACCAGGCGCTCCCTTGTTTCCAACCATTCAAGGTCAAGATTGCGCTCGGCGGCCTCCAGCGTCAGCGCCTCCTCGCGCTTCAGGAGCTCCGCCTGATCTACGGAAGCCTCCTTCAGCGTCACAAGGGCCGCCTAGCGCAGTTCCACTTTCCACTCCAGAGAGCTGCTCCAGGCTTGGAGCTCCCACGCGCGCTCCTCTGCATCCCTGCACCGTCGGTCTGCTTCCCGGGCCTCCTCGACGGCCTGGGAGTAGGCCTCTCGCGAGGCTGCCAGCGACGTTTCAGCCTTCGTGTTATCAAGGTCACGCTGGTGACGCGCAAGGGCGACGGCTATCTTCAGCTTGCGCCTCTCCTCAGCGAGGCGCAGGCCTTCGGCCACAAGGCGTGCATCCTCGCTAGCAAGCTCCGCGCCGATCTGGCTCACCGCATCTGCCGCCCCCTGAAGGAACTCTTGACGAAAGGCGCGACACTCCCGTGCGCGCCTGAGCACGTCTTCCGTGTCACCCTCTTCCACTGGTGTATGCAGAGGGCCCCGCGGTGGCATGCCCCCTCCCGGCGCGGGACTGGGGGCTGGCGCCCCAGCAATTGCCGGATGGACCTCTCAGGGAATCCAGCCTGGCGCCGCTCCATCCTCAGAGGAGGAACTGAAGACCGACTTCAGCCAGTCACCATCCATGATCAGAGGAGGAACACGAGGCAAGCCGGCTATGCCCCAGAAGGACTCGTGAAGGGAGGACAGCAGGCGCGCAGGCTTGAGGTGCCCAGTGGAACGGACCACTTCTCCGACCGGTCCAGCGACGGGGGCGCCGCTCGAGCTCGGCGCGCCCAGGGCCAGCGGAGAAGACAAAGCTTGGGGGGATGGCTCCCGGGCCGACTCAGCGAATTCGGTGGGACAGGCCCTGAAAGGCCACGATCAACTACAGGGATAGTAAGGTAAATGAGCAGAGAGAGAAGAGGACTTACTCGTCCATGGCAAAGTACTTCCTGCGCTTCAATAGGCGGCAAGGGCGATCGTTGCCACCCAAGGCCTCCTTCCTCTTGTAGAGGGCCTTGAAGTCTGTGCGGAACCAGCCTAAGCGCTCGGCGTAGGGGTCGGTCTGTGGCATGGAAGAGGCGTCAAGGTGATCAACGCCAAGTGGACCAGCCTAGGGGACGCCACCAGGCACCGCCTCATGAGGAACGGCCGGGGCCTCGGAAGCCCCAACATCGGGAGCCGTAAGCCACAACTCCTTGCATGCCACTACACTAGGACGGGCTTCGGGAGATGCCGCCTTCGTGGCTCCGCGCGGCGTCAGCATCTCAACATCAGCCCCTTCAGCTCCTGGTGGTTCTTGTCTCCTTGCTCCATCACCTGAGACAGAGCCGCTTTGGGTGACCAGAAGAGCAACCACAACGACTGGGTTCTCGCGGGGCCCCGTGAGGCCAGCCGGGTGCAGCCCCCACTCGTCAAAGTTGGGCATCTGCCTCACAAAATCGGCCCTGCCCGATCAAAGATACAAGAGGGCAGCATCGTGTCGAAGGCTGCCTGGGGAACTGTCGCCAGTCAGGACCCTGAACACCGTCCGCAGCACTTCGGGCGCCAGGTCCTCCTTCTGAAGCCGCATGCGGTCTTTGTGCCCCGCAAAGTCCCACATCCTGCGAGAGTGGCACTAGAGAGGAGCAATGCAACGTTGGAGGAACTCCTTCACCACCTTGGGTGTCGTCACGTCTAGCACCGTCAAACTCTGGAAGCGGCGCTAGACGAAGGCGAGCCGGGGGCTCACAAGCGTCTCATGATCCCAGCCTAATTTGGGAACACCAGGCAAGGTTGGGTGCGAGAGCAGGGGGCTGGGCACTCCGACATCCACATACATCCACCGCTCTCTGAACCTGGCCTCGGGAGGAGGAAGGCCGAAATCGATCCCTGAAGCAGGTGTCTCCGGCACGGCGAGGAAGCTCACACACCCCGAGAATTGAGTGGGGTTGCTCAGGCGCAAAGAGAAGAAGTGGCGTAGGAGGGCAACGGAAGGAGGGATGCCCACCATTGCCTCACAAACAAAGGCAAAAACAGCCAGGAGGGTAATGGACTCAGGCCCCAAGTGCATCATGTGGATCTGATAATGGGAGAGCACCGCACTGAAGAAAGCGGAGAAGGGGGGAACAAGACCCGCCCACAGGGCATCGGCGAAGAACCGAACCTCCGTGACGACCCTATCAAAGGAGGCATGGGACGCAGGCTAGACCGTAGTCCTGCCGCACTCGTTGAAGATGGAGGCAAGAGCAGAGCGGACCTTGTTCAAGGCTTCGGGATTGAGTATGATTGACCGATCAATGGCGGGGGCCACCACCGGAGGTGAGCGGGGCAAAGGCGCGGGCTTCTTTCCCTTTTCCTTCTTCGTTGGAGCCATGGCAATGGAAAGAGGAGAGAGCTCGAGCCGGATTGGAGGCGGAGGTTGGAGCTCAAGGAGGGAGGAAGGGTAGGAAGCGTGCGAGCAGCGGAAGGGAAACAACTGTGTGCAACCACGGGTCCGCCTAGCCGGGCGCGTAATGAGGCATCATGGGGAAGCGGAGGCGTCCACGTCCAATCAATCGCCATGCGGCGCCCAAGGCTGCAGGCTATTGGGTCCCGCGGCGCTTCGCACTTGCACCTTTGCTTCTCTGCTAAGCCAAGTCCGAGCACGCCTTGGGCCCGGGGGCTACTGTCGGCATTCTGGGAACGGGGGTCCCCAGACTTGCCTGCCTGCGGCCTGCGGCGTGGCTCAAGCGAAGGCCCAGTGCAGCCCAGCTTCATCAGTTCAAGCTCAAGACACTCGCGAGGGGCCAAGCCTCGCGGGGTGGACGACAGGAAGCTTCCTCAGGCGCAGCCTCATCAGGCAGGCTAGCGAGGAGGCGGAGAGATCAAGGCAGGGCACCTCGCGAGGAGCCCGTGACGCAAGCCATGACGATCGAGACCAGGCGGGTGCCGGCCTGCGCAGTGTCCTTTATTCCCCTTTGGTGCAAAGGGGGCAAGCACATGCCAAGGCATCAGGCAAAGGTTACCGTTTCGGTGCAACAAGACCAAGACCAGTAGAGCGGCAGGATGGAAGTCATCGTGGAGCCCAGGACGGCGTCACCGCCAGAGTCTTTGGCAGTCGAAGACCAACTTTAGTCAGGATAAGTGTACTAGATGTTCCCCTTCAAAATGGCCAATTGTTGGCACCCTTCCCGCTCATTATTTGGGAAGAGGCCCATGGCCTCCCTCTATAAATAGGACTAGCCACCACCGTAGAGAAGGAGGATCTAGATTGCGCATAGACTAGAGAGAGAGAGAGAGAGAGAGAGGCGACTGAATTCACCCAAGCAGTTCATCGCACCAGCTCAAGAACAGCCCCTCGCGAGGCTGTTTTCCCTTTGTATTGTTCATCATCAGCCCCTGGGGAAATCCACCACACCACACACTGGAGTAGGGTATCACACCACAATGGTGGCCCGAACCAGTATAAACCTCGTGTCCCTTGTGTGTTCTTCTCTCTAGTCTAGATTTCTTGCGAGGCTCCGAAACGCGAGCTAGTAGGGGAAAGATCTTCATGCGCACCCCAGAGTTTGAACCTCAAGGGTCTGCCGGAACCCGAAATCCGACACAGGAGACGCCCCAAATGGGGCCGAATCCCACTTGGGCTCCTTCCCCTAGCTGCGCCCCCTTGCCTTTTTAGGCGCGCGGGGAAAGGCTAGGGAGGGTGCCCCCCTTTCCTTTCTCCCATGAGGAGGGGAAGGCAGGATGGGATAGCCCTCTCCCTTTCCTTCCCTAGGGCTGACGGCCAGGGAGAGGGGCGCGCCAACCCCCTTGTGGGCTGGTGTGTCTCCCCGCATGGCCCATTAGGCCCATAGACCTCTTGGGGTTGTCCGGAACCCCTTGCGGCGATCTGATGACTACCCGGTGCACTCCAAAACTCTTCCGGTTTCCGAATATCATCATCCTATATATCAATATTTACCTCCGGACCATTCCTGAGCTCCTCTTCATGTCCATGATCTCATCCGGGACTCCAAACAACATTCGGTCACCAAATCATATAACACTATATCGTTCAATAACATGACCGAGACACCTCTCCGGTCAATAGCCAATAGCGGAACCTGGATGCCCATATTGGTTCCTACATATTCTACGAAGATCTTTACCGGTCGAACCATTATGACAACATACTCAATTCCCTTTGTCTGTCGACATGTTACTTGCCCGAGACTCAATCGTAAGTATCTTCATACCTAGTTCAATCTCGTTACCAGCAAGTCTGTTTACTCGTTTCGTAATACACCATCTCGTAAGTAACTCCTTAGTCATTTGCTTGCAAGCTTATTGTGATGTGTATTACCGAGAGGGGCCAGAGATACCTCTCTCATACTTGGAGTGACAAATCCCAATCTTGATCCATGCCAACTCAACAAACACCTTCGGAGATACCTATAGAGCATCTTTATGATCACCTAGTTACGTTGTGACGTTCAATAGCACACAAAGTATTCCTCCAGTATCCGGGAGTTGCATGACCTCATGGTTGAAGGTACATGTATTTGACATTCAAGAAAGCAGTAGCAATAGGATAAACGATCTTATGCTAAGCTAACAGATGAGTCTTGTCCATCACATCATTCTCCTAATGATGTGATCCCATTATCAAATGACAACACATGCCTATGGTTAGGAAACCATAACCATCTTTGATCAACGAGCTAGTCTAGTAGAGGCTTACTAGGGACACAATATTTGTTTATGTATTCACAGATGTATTTAAGTTTCCGATCAATACAGTTCTATCATGAATAATAAACCTTTATCATGAATAAGGAAATATAAAATAACAACTTTATTATTGCCTCTAGGGCATATTTCCTTCAGTATCCCACTTGCACTAGAGTCAATAATCTAGATTACATTGAAATGAATCTAACACCCATGGAGTCTTGGTGCTGATCATGTTTTGCTCACAGAAGAGGATTAGTCAATGGGTCTACTACATTTAGATCCATATGTATTTTGCAAATCTCTTTGTCTCCATCCTTGACCTTTTCACGAATGGAGTTGAAGCGTCTCTTGATGTGTTTGGTTCTCTCATGAAACATGGATTCCTTCGCTAAGGAAAGTGCCCCAGTGTTGTCACAAAAGATTCTCATTTGACCCGATGCACTAGGTATTACACCTAGATCAGATATGAACTCCTTCATCCAGACTCCTTCTCTAGAAAGGACCCATTCTTAGCAACAAAGATCTTGCCTTCGGATTTGTGGTAGAAGGTGTACCCAATAGTTTCTTTAGGGTATCCTATGAAGACACACTTCTCCGATTTAGGTTCGAGCTTATCAGGCTAAAGCCTTTTGACATAAGTGTCGCATCCCCAAACTTTAAGAAATGACAGCTTATGTTTCTCGCCAAACCACAGTTCATATGGTGTCGTCTCAATGGATTTAGATGGTGCCCTATTTAACGTGAATGCGACTGTCTCTGATGCATAACCCCAAAACGATAGTGGTATATTGGTAAGAGACATCATAGAATGCACCATATCTAATAAAGTATGGTTACGACATTCGAACACACCATTACGCTGTGGTGTTCTAGGTGGCGTGAGTTGTGAAACAATTCCACATTGTTTTAAATGACGTCCAAACTCGTAACTCAAATATTCACCTCCACGATAAGATCATAGAAACTTTATTTTCTTGTTACGATGATTCTCCACTTCACTCTAAAATTCTTTGAACTTTTCAAATGTTTCAGACTTGTGTTTTATCAAGTAGATATACCCATACCTACTCAAATCATCTGTGAATGTCAGAAAATAACAATACCCGCCGCGTGCTTCAACACTCATCGGACCGCATACATCGGTATGTATTATTTCCAATAAGTCATTAACTCGCTCCATAGTTGCGGAGAATGGAGTTTTAGTCATGTTTCCCATGAGTCATGGTTTGCAAGTATCAAATGATTCATAATCAAGTGATTCCAAAAGTCCATATGCTTGGAGTTTATTCATGCGCTTTACATGAATATGACCTAAACGGCAGTGCCACAAGTATGTTGCACTATCATTATCATCTTTGCATCTTTTGGCATCAATATTATGAATATGTGTATCACTATGCTCTTGACCGCTGTCCAGTGATCCACTCCTGGATTACTTTGGTACCTCCCCGCCAAACTTGTGGCAAGGCACACATCAGGTCTGGTACACAGCATAGCATACATGATAGACCTATGGCTGAGGCATAGGGGATGACTTTCATTTTCTCTCTATCTTCTACAGTCTGACTCAATTTCACACCTTGTAACATAGGCAGGAACCCTTTCTTTGACTGATCCATTTTGAACTTCTTCAAAACTTTGTCAAGGTATGTGCTTTGTGAAAGTCATATTAAGCGTCTCGACCTATCCCTATAGATCTTGATGCCCAATATATAAGCAGCTTCACCAAGGACTTCCATTGAAAAAATCTTATTCAAGTATCCTTTTATGCTATCCAGAAATTCTATATCATTTCCAATCAATAATATGTCATCCACATATAATATCAGAAATGCTACAGAGCTCCCACTCACTTTCTTGTAAATACAGGCTTCATCGTAAGTATATACAAAACCATATGCTTTGATCACCACATCAAAGTGTATATTCCAACTCCGAGATGCTTGCACCAATCCATAGATGGATCGCTGGAGCTTGCACACTTTGTTAGCCCCTTTAGGATTGAAAAAACATTATGGTCACATCATATACAACTCTTCTTTAAGAAATCCATTAAGGAATGCAGTTTTGACGTCCATTTGCCAAATTTCATAATTATGAAATGCGGCAATTGCTAACATGATTTGGACAAACACAAGCATCGCTATGGGTGAGAAAGTCTCATCGTAGTGAACTCCTTGAACTTGTTGAAAACCTTTTGCGACAAGCCAAGCTTTGTAGATAGTAACATTACCATCAACGTCAGTCTTCTTCTTGAAGATCCATTTATTTTCTACGGTTTGCCGATCATTGGGCAAGTCCACCAAAGTCCATACTTTGTTCTCATACATGGACCCTATCTCCGATTTCCTGGGCTCAAGCCATTTATCGAATCTGGGCTCATCATAGCTTCTTCATAGTTCATAGGTTCGCCATGGTCTAATAGCATAACATCCAGGACAGGATTACAGTACCACTCTGGTGCAAATCGTGTTCTGGTTGACCTACGAGGTTCAATAGTAGCTTGATCTGAAGTTTCATGATCATTATCATTTGCTTCCTCTCTAGTTGGTGTAGGCATCACAGGAACGGTTTTTTGTGATGTGCTACTTTTCCAATTTGAGAGAAGGTACAATTATCTCATCAAGTTCTACTTTCGGCCCACTCAATTCTTTCAAGAGAAACTCCTTCTCTAGAAAGGACCCATTCTTAGCAACAAAGATCTTGCCTTCGGATTTGTGGTAGAAGGTGTACCCAATAGTTTCTTTAGGGTATCCTATGAAGACACACTTCTCCGATTTAGGTTCGAGCTTATCAGGCTAAAGCCTTTTGACATAAGTGTCGCATCCCCAAACTTTAAGAAATGACAGCTTATGTTTCTCGCCAAACCACAGTTCATATGGTGTCGTCTCAATGGATTTAGATGGTGCCCTATTTAACGTGAATGCGACTGTCTCTGATGCATAACCCCAAAACGATAGTGGTATATTGGTAAGAGACATCATAGAATGCACCATATCTAATAAAGTATGGTTACGACATTCGAACACACCATTACGCTGTGGTGTTCTAGGTGGCGTGAGTTGTGAAACAATTCCACATTGTTTTAAATGACGTCCAAACTCGTAACTCAAATATTCACCTCCACGATAAGATCATAGAAACTTTATTTTCTTGTTACGATGATTCTCCACTTCACTCTAAAATTCTTTGAACTTTTCAAATGTTTCAGACTTGTGTTTTATCAAGTAGATATACCCATACCTACTCAAATCATCTGTGAATGTCAGAAAATAACAATACCCGCCGCGTGCTTCAACACTCATCGGACCGCATACATCGGTATGTATTATTTCCAATAAGTCATTAACTCGCTCCATAGTTGCGGAGAATGGAGTTTTAGTCATGTTTCCCATGAGTCATGGTTTGCAAGTATCAAATGATTCATAATCAAGTGATTCCAAAAGTCCATATGCTTGGAGTTTATTCATGCGCTTTACATGAATATGACCTAAACGGCAGTGCCACAAGTATGTTGCACTATCATTATCATCTTTGCATCTTTTGGCATCAATATTATGAATATGTGTATCACTATGCTCTTGACCGCTGTCCAGTGATCCACTCCTGGATTACTTTGGTACCTCCCCGCCAAACTTGTGGCAAGGCACACATCAGGTCTGGTACACAGCATAGCATACATGATAGACCTATGGCTGAGGCATAGGGGATGACTTTCATTTTCTCTCTATCTTCTACAGTCTGACTCAATTTCACACCTTGTAACATAGGCAGGAACCCTTTCTTTGACTGATCCATTTTGAACTTCTTCAAAACTTTGTCAAGGTATGTGCTTTGTGAAAGTCATATTAAGCGTCTCGACCTATCCCTATAGATCTTGATGCCCAATATATAAGCAGCTTCACCAAGGACTTCCATTGAAAAAATCTTATTCAAGTATCCTTTTATGCTATCCAGAAATTCTATATCATTTCCAATCAATAATATGTCATCCACATATAATATCAGAAATGCTACAGAGCTCCCACTCACTTTCTTGTAAATACAGGCTTCATCGTAAGTATATACAAAACCATATGCTTTGATCACCACATCAAAGTGTATATTCCAACTCCGAGATGCTTGCACCAATCCATAGATGGATCGCTGGAGCTTGCACACTTTGTTAGCCCCTTTAGGATTGAAAAAACATTATGGTCACATCATATACAACTCTTCTTTAAGAAATCCATTAAGGAATGCAGTTTTGACGTCCATTTGCCAAATTTCATAATTATGAAATGCGGCAATTGCTAACATGATTTGGACAAACACAAGCATCGCTATGGGTGAGAAAGTCTCATCGTAGTGAACTCCTTGAACTTGTTGAAAACCTTTTGCGACAAGCCAAGCTTTGTAGATAGTAACATTACCATCAACGTCAGTCTTCTTCTTGAAGATCCATTTATTTTCTACGGTTTGCCGATCATTGGGCAAGTCCACCAAAGTCCATACTTTGTTCTCATACATGGACCCTATCTCCGATTTCCTGGGCTCAAGCCATTTATCGAATCTGGGCTCATCATAGCTTCTTCATAGTTCATAGGTTCGCCATGGTCTAATAGCATAACATCCAGGACAGGATTACAGTACCACTCTGGTGCAAATCGTGTTCTGGTTGACCTATGAGGTTCAATAGTAGCTTGATCTGAAGTTTCATGATCATTATCATTTGCTTCCTCTCTAGTTGGTGTAGGCATCACAGGAACGGTTTTTTGTGATGTGCTACTTTTCCAATTTGAGAGAAGGTACAATTATCTCATCAAGTTCTACTTTCGGCCCACTCAATTCTTTCAAGAGAAACTCCTTCTCTAGAAAGGACCCATTCTTAGCAACAAAGATCTTGCCTTCGGATTTGTGGTAGAAGGTGTACCCAATAGTTTCTTTAGGGTATCCTATGAAGACACACTTCTCCGATTTAGGTTCGAGCTTATCAGGCTAAAGCCTTTTGACATAAGTGTCGCATCCCCAAACTTTAAGAAATGACAGCTTATGTTTCTCGCCAAACCACAGTTCATATGGTGTCGTCTCAATGGATTTAGATGGGGCCCTATTTAACGTGAATGCGACTGTCTCTGATGCATAACCCCAAAACGATAGTGGTATATTGGTAAGAGACATCATAGAATGCACCATATCTAATAAAGTATGGTTACGACATTCGAACACACCATTACGCTGTGGTGTTCTAGGTGGCGTGAGTTGTGAAACAATTCCACATTGTTTTAAATGACGTCCAAACTCGTAACTCAAATATTCACCTCCACGATAAGATCATAGAAACTTTATTTTCTTGTTACGATGATTCTCCACTTCACTCTAAAATTCTTTGAACTTTTCAAATGTTTCGGACTTGTGTTTCATCAAGTAGATATACCCATACCTACTCAAATCATCTGTGAATAGAACAACCATTATTCTTTGATTTAAATGAATAACCGTCTCGCAATAAACAAGATCCAGATATAATGTTCATGCCCAACGTGGGCACCAAATAACAATTATTGAGGTCTAAAACTAATCCTGAAGGTAGATGTAGAGGTAGCGTGCCCACGGTGATCACATCGACCTTGGAACCATTCCCGACGCGCATCGTCACCTCATCCTTAGCCAATCATCATATATTCCGCAACTCTTGTTTCGAGTTACAAATATGAGCAACAGAACCAATATCAAATACCCAGGCGCTACTACGAGCATTAGTAAGGTACACATCAATAACATGTATATCAAATATACCTTTGTTCACTTTGCCATCCTTCTTATCCGCGTATTTGGGGCAGTTCTGCTTCTAGTGACCATTACCTTTGCAGTAGAAGCACTCAGTTTCAGGCTTGGGTCCAGCTTTGGGCTTCTTCCCAGGAGTGGCAACTTGCTTTCCATTCTTCTTGAAGTTCCTTTCTTTCCCTTGCCCTTTTTCTTGAAACTAGTGGTCCTGTTAACCATCAAAACTTGATGCTCCTTCTTGATTTCTACCTCTGCGGCTTAAGCATTGCGAAGAGCTTAGGAATCGATTTATTCATCCCTTGCATATTATAGTTCATCATGAAGCCTTTGTAGCTTGGCGGCAGTGATTGAAGGACTCTGTCAATAACACTATCAACTGGAAGATCAACTCCCAGCTGAGTCAAGTGGTTATGATACCTAGAAATTTTGAGTATGTGTTCACTGACAGAACTGTTCTTTTCCATCTTGCAACTATAGAACCTGTTGGAGACTTCATATCTCTCAACTCGGGCATTTGCTTGAAATATTAACTTCAACTCTTGGAACATCTCATATGCTCCACAACGTTCAAAACGTCTTTGAAGTCTCGGTTCTAGGCCGTAAAGCATGGCACACTGAACTATTGAGTAGTCATTAGATCCAGCCTGTCAGACGTTCATAACATCTGCAGTAGCTCCTGCAGCAGGTCTGTCGGCTAGTGGTGCATCAAGGACACAATCCTTCTGTGCAACAATCGGGATAATACTCAAGTTATGGACCCAATACGTGTAGTTGCTACCATCATCTTTCAACTTAGCTTTCTCTAGGAATGCATTAAAATTCAACGGAATGGTAGCTCGGGCCATTGATCTACAACATAGATACACAAAACTATTAAGACTAAGTTCATGATAAATTAAGTTCAATCACTACTGTAGGATGCTAGTAACGCGACACTACAATCAGAGACCCTTTGACGAAATTGTGTGCGATGCATTAATCGCAAACGGTGATGTAAAAAAACATCAAAAAAGATGCAAAACATTTGCAATGGCGGATACATCAAACATGGTTCATATTTTAGTTGCATGGGCGTCACGGGGCATACAGTTCAGTTCAATGAACTGTTTGTGATGAGGAAGAACAAAAGAAACAGGCAGCCAAATGGAGGCGTGTGCGATATATGGCATACAGTTCACTCGGATAAGATGTTTGTGATGAGGCGGAAAAACTGAAACGGGCAGCCAGATGAAGGTGTGTGCGATATACGACATATAGTTCACTCGAATCAACTGTTTGTGATTAGGCAACACAAAAGAAACAGTCAACCAGATCAAGGTGTGTGTGATATACGGCATACGGTTCACTGATACATCTGCAACGTATCTACCTTTTCTCATGCTTTTCCTCCTATTTTGGACTCTAATTTGCATGATTTGAATGAAACTAACCCCGGACTGACGTTATTTTCAGCAGAACTACCATGGTGTTGTTTTTGTGTAGAAATAAAAGTTCTCGGAATGGAATGAAACTTTGAGAGGAATTATTATGGAATATAAGAGGATTTTTGGAGTCAAGACCCACCAGAGAGGAGCCCCTGGGTGGCCCCAGGTGGGTTGTACCCACCTGGTGGCCCCGTTGACGATCCCCCTGATACTATAAAATCACATTATTCCAGAGAAAAATAAGGGAGAAAGAATTATTGGGATCCATGAGGCGGGGCCACAGCCAAGCCCTGTTCTTCCTCAGGAGGGCAGATCTGGAGTCCGTTTGGGGCTCCGGAGAGGGGGATCTTTGTTCTTCGTCAGCACCAACCCATCTCCATCGCCAATTCCATGATGCTCCCCACCGGGAGTGAGTAATTCCTTCGTAGGCTTGCTAGTCGGTGAGGAGTTGGATGAGATTCATCATGTAATCGAGTTAGTTTTGTTAGGGCCTGATCCCTAGTATCCACTATGTTCTTAGATTGATGTTGCTATGACTTTGCTATGCTTAATGCTTGTCACTTTGGGCCCGGGTGCCATGATTTCAGATCTGAACCATTTATGAATTCATCATTATATCCATGTTTTAGATCCGATCTTGCAAGTTATAGTCACCTACTACGATTATGATCCGATAACCCCGGAGTGACAACAACCGGGCCCACTCTCGGTGATGACCGTGGTTTGAGGAGTTCATGTATTCACTATGTGTTAATGCTTTGTTCCGGTTCTCTATAAAAAGGAGGCCTTAATATCCCTTAGTTTCCAATATGGACCCCGCTGCCACGGGAGGGTAGGACAAAAGTTGTCATGCAAGTTCTTTTAATAAACCACTTATGACTTTTTTTGTGGAATACATGCCTACATTATATCGATGAACTGGAGCTAGTGCCGTATCGCCCTAGGTTATAACTGTCACATGATGAATATCATCCAACAAGTCACCGATCCAATGCCTACGAATTTCTCATATATTATTCTTGCTAAGTTACTACTATTGCTACTACTATCGTTACTGCTACAATATCACTACTATCACTGTTACCGTTACCGTTGCTGCTGTCACTACTATCAAAACTATCAAACTACTTTGCTACTGATCACTTTGCTGCAGATAGTTAATCTCCAGGTGTGGTTGAATTGATAACTCAGCTGCTAATACCTTAAAATATTCTTTGGCTCCCCTTGTGTCGAATCTATAAATTTGGGTTAAATACTTACCCTCGAAAACTGTTGCGATCCCCTATACTTGTGGGTTATCAAGACCTTTTTTTGGTGCCGTTGCCGGGGAGCATAGCTATATTTGTTGAGTCATTTGGGATTATTATCATATTATCACTATGAAGAATCTGAAGGATGCTAAGACTATGATATTTCCCTCAAAGACGAGGGGAGGAAAGGAACTGCCATCCAGTTCTGCTTTAGATTCACCTTCTGTTATGAGTAAACTTGCAACACCACCACCTGCTATTAATTCTGATATGTCGCAAGTTATTGATGATGTACTTCTACTATGAATGATGCTTATGATGCTGCTAGTACCTTGCTTGATAATGATGATGTGCCACTTGGTGAATTTCTTGATGAACAAATTGCTAGAGTAATACAACATGATGTTGTTGAATCTGATGATGAGCTTGAAACTAAAACTCCTGAAACACTTGATAGAGCTATCCCTCCTAGATATGAATTTCCTAAGGTACCGGAAGGCTATTCTATGAGTGAAGAGGCAACTAGAGATATTCTTGCTTGTAAGGATAGAGATGATCTAGAGAAATTATTACACAAGTATAAAGAAAAATATCTGAATGCTAGAATGAAATGTGATCCTAAGTTTGCTACTTCACCTATTGTTATTGCTAAAGGATTATAAATTCTCTGTCGACCTAGAGTTAATCACTTTGGTTGAATCTGATCCTTTCCATGGTTATGAAACTGAAACTGTTGTGGCACATCTTACTAAGTTGAATGATATAGCCACCCTTTTTACTCATGATGAGAAAACTCGATACTACTTTATTCTCAAATTATTTCCTTTCTCATTAAAGGGTGATGCTAAAGCTTGGTACAATACTCTTGCTCCTGGTTGTGTGCGTAGTCCCCAGGATATGATTTACTACTTCTCTGAAAAAATATTTTCCTGCTCATAAGAAACAAGGTGCCTTACAAGAAATATTTAACTTTGTTCAAACTAAAGAAGAGAGTCTCTCACAAGCTTGCGGAGGCTTTGCCAGTTACTTAATGCTTTGCCTGATCATTCTCTTAAGAAAAATGAAATATTTCATATCTTCTATAATGGACTAACTGATGCTTCTAGGGACTTCCTAGATAGTTGTGCTGGTTGTGTTTTCAGGGAACGAACTATTGCTCAAGCTGAGGAATTATTGAATAACATATTGAAAAATTATGATGATTGGACTATTCTTGAACCACCGCCTAAACCCACTCCGAAGAAGAGGGATATCTTATATCTTAGTCCTGAAGATATGCAAGAGGCAAAGAAATCTATGAAGGAAAAAGGTATTAAGGCCGAGGATGTTAAAAATCTACCACCTATCGAAGAAATACATGGGCTTGAAGCACCACCACCACCCAAGGTGGTAGAGGTAAAATCTTTAATGAAATTAAATGATAGTGATGATCCTCATAATAAACATCCTAGTCAATGCCTTTATGAGTTTAACAATTACATTAGAAAGCAAGATCACTTCAATGCAAATGTTATGAAACAATTGAAATATAATTTAATATGATTGCTCGCCTGAGTGACTTGTTATTTAGAATCTCAAATGATGTTAGAGGTGTTGGAAAATATGCTTCTATGGTTCAAACCCAGTTAGAACAAGTTGCTAAATCACAAAGAGAATTACTTGATGAAATGAATCATAATATAAATGACTTTGCTGTTAGAGTAGCAACTAGAGGAGGTAAAATGACCCAGGAACCACTTTATCCTAAGGGACACCCAAAAAGAATTGAACAAGATTCGCAAAGAAATAACACTAGTGCACATAGTCCTTCTAAAAAGAAAAAGAAAAAGAAAAATGATAGGACTTTGCATGCTTCTAGTGAACCTGAAATAGACAAACCTCCTGATAATGAAAATGAAACTTCAATCTTTGATGCTGAAACTAAATCTGGTAATGAACATCCACCTAGTGATACTGAAAAATATAATGATGAGGTCCATGAAGACACTCAACCAAATAATGACAAAGAACCAGATAATGATGTTAAGATAGAACCACATGTTGATCTTGATAACACACAACCTAAGAATAAAAGATATGATAAAAGAGACTTTGTTGCTAGAAAACACGGTAAAGAAAGAGAACCATGGGTTCAAAAACCTATGCATTTTCCACCCAAGTCAACTAAAAACAGATGATGAAGAATTTGAACGCTTTGCTGAAATGCTGAGGCCAGTCTTTTTGCGCACTCGCTTGACTGATATCCTTAAATGCCTCTGTCAGGACCCCGATCCTAAGCCATACCGATCTAGCATGTAACACATCATATCACTTTGCGGCCTCACGCACGGTATTCCCACGGGTGCCACCTTACCTGGCCCAGGACCGTTTGCGCCTTTTGGCTCACGTATATGATAGTGTCGCTAGCATCCATATGACAAAGAACCCGGGCTGACATGGCTAGTCGTGAACCCAAAGTGGCACTAACTTACAGGAACAGGCATACATGACCCAGCAACGAATGTGTCGGTCATCAGCGAGTGAATCCAGGCTGTAGCACTGGGCTAGCAGGACTCCGGTGAATCGGGCTGTAGCGGGCTAACAGGACTCCGGTATTCATCGCGTGAGATTTCCCCGAAGGGACAGACACAGGAACGAAGAAGGACACATGCCGGCCAGCCTAAGTGTTCCGGAGCAGTAGCAAGCTACCAAGGCTCAGTGGAAACACCAGGAGACATTTCCCGGTAAGAGAGGCTACTAAGGATAAACAACTAGATAGTCAGATCCCACACATACCAAGCATTTCAATAACATACACACAATATGCTCGATATGTGCAATACAACATGGCATCACAACATGACTCTACAACTCAAGTATTTATTTAATAGGCTCCGAGGATCGAGATATTACAATCATGGGTCTCATGACCCAACATTCAGAGCATACAATCAAAGCACAGGCGGAAGCTATCACGTCTAAGTACAGACAACTATAAATGAAAAAGGCTGAGAAGCCTGACTATCTACCAGATCCTGCCGAGGGCACAAGATCATAGCTGAGGTAACAAGATAAACTTCGAAGTCCAAGAGGAACTACTAGTGAGACTGAAGTCTCTCTGCAAAAAACATAAAATAGGCAAACGTGAGTACAAATGTACCCAACAAGACTTACATCAGAACTAACTACATATGCATCATTATCAACAAAGGGGATGGTGGGGTTTAACTGCAGCAAGCCAGCTTTGACTCGGTGGCTATCCTGAACTACGACTGCAAGTAACTCTTTTGAGGTGGCGCACACGAGTCCACATATTCACCATATCAATACACCACTATGGATCCACTCCCGTCTCACTACGAGAACGCCATCCATAGCACTCACGCTTATCTTGCGTATTTTAGAGTATCCACTTTCACTTGTCTATGAACTGTACAAGGGGTCCAAGTTTCCATATCCGAGGAATCCGGCTATTCGAATAGATAATGATAACCCTGCAGGGGTGTACTTCTTCACACACGCTTTCGCCACTTATCGCCCTGTACACGTCATGTACCTCGGCAACCTTCAAGCGGAAGCCGGGCGAGGGAGTCGGCCACGACCTGACTAATCGAACAAGTCTCTAGTCCAGGTTTATCGCCTATTCGGGTTCCATCCGCAAGGAGATCCGGCCGGGGTGTCGCTCACGGCCCCAAACGATGTGTGCAGGGTTCCCAAGCCCACCTCGATGGGTGGATCTACGCTTGGTACACCGTGGCACTGTGCCTAGTCTGTCCCAAGCCCACCTGTACCGGGTGCCACTTGGTAGACTACTAACACTACCTACAAACACCAAAAACTAGTTGCAACTCCTGGACAGAGATCAAGTTGATTAATAAGTCGAGAGAGCTTGGAGCGCCCGGAGCTCAATGTGTGGTAGTAACTGATCATGGATCACAAACACAGAACTCAGTTCCTGAGGACGGCTGCAATGAGACAACCCACCATGTACTCCTACATGGCCTCTCACCGCTACCTTTACCAAATCGTGTTCACACACTTAGCTCACACACAGTAGGACATGTTCACACGCCTCTGATTCATCCCCGATGAATCAGACCTGACTCAACTCTAAGCAATAGCAGGCATGACAAACAAACATGAATGAGTAGGCACAACAGGGCTCAAACAACTCCTACTCATGCTAGTGGGTTTCATCTATTTACTATGTAATGACAGGTCATGCAAAGGATAAAGGGGTTCAGCTACCGCAGCAAGTAACAGTTGAATCGTTGTTGTCCTAATGCAGTAATAGAGCGCAGGAGCGAGAGAGTGGGATTTTATCGGAATGAACAAGGGGGTTTTGCTTGCCTGGCACTTCTGAAGATAACATTGAGTCTTCATCAGTGTCAACGATCACATCATCGGTACATCATCTACCGAGGGGGAACAACACCGGCAAACACAGAAGAAACACGATCAATGCAATGCACAATATGATGCATGCTATGACATGGCAATATGAATGTGTTTTGAGCTAATGCAATTAGCAACAGATTAAATGAAGTTGGTTTGAATACAAGATTCAAATTCAAACTCCATATGTGATTATTTAAATGCCATTAGCATGATTTGTGCAAAACAGCATCTATAAGTTGTCCTAACATGCATGAAACCAGTACAGATGGATAGATTGGATTTTTCTGATCATTTTTCATATATAATTTATTTAATTTGGAGTTACGGTTGAATTTCTATGAATTTTAGAAGTTTTTGGCATTTTCTGAAATTATTAAATCATTTAATATTTATTTAAATCCAAAAAAGGGGTTTATTGCGTCAGCATGACCTCATAGTGACGTCAGCAGGTCAACGGGCGCCGTCCAGGTCAAACTGACCTGTGGGCCCTGCGTGTCAGTGTCTGGACTAACTAACCTAATTAAAATTAACCCTAACTAACTTGGTTAGCCGGGCGGGGCCCGCATGTCAGTGGCTCATCTAATTAGCTAAGTTAATTAACACTAACTAACCTAACACTAATTAAGCAGGCGCCTGGGCCCACACGTCAGGGGGGTCAAACCCCGGACCGATCAGGTCAAACCTGCCGGCGACTTGTCGCCGGCGACGACAGAAACGGCGGGGCGGCTCGGGATTGCGATACAGGGAACCATTCGAGGCGTCATTGGGCTCCACGGAAAGCTGGCGATCCCGCGCATCCAACGGTGCAACCGGGGCGAGCTGGGGTGGCCGGAGCTCACCGGAATGAAGCTCACGGCGGAGCCGGCATTCGGGTGAACTGGGTTTCGGGGTTAGGGAGCACGACAGGAGGCAAAGAGGGGTGTTACGACCTCCTGGGGTTGCACTGAGCACGATGGTGTACTCGGGTGGGAGCTCCAGTGGCTGTAGTGACGGCGGCGACGAGGTCAGCGGCGGCCGGAGCTCGGGTTCGGCGGGGCAGCTAGCTAGGGGACGAGAACGGAGGGGGCGAGCAAAGAGAGGAGATGAGGAGCTCATAGGGAGGCGGCGCAGAAGGTCAGCGGGCTCGGGGGCGCGCCAGACGTCGCGAATCGACGGCGGTGAGCTTGGGTGGCCGGCGACGGGAACGGTGATGGTGGCGGCGTTGCAGCACGTCCGGGACCTCGTGGCTCGGTGGAGAGGAAGAGGGGGTCGAGGCGGAGGCTCTGGGCGCAACGGCGAGGCGGGGCAGTGGCTGTGGCCATGGCAGCAGCGAGCGGCGGCGGCGGGCATACTCGGTCATGGGGGAGGGGGGAAATAGAGGAGCGAGGGGGAGGGAGGTCCAGAGAGCGAGGGAGAAATGAGAGGGGGTCGGGGAGGCGCGTGGCGTCACCGGGGCGTCCATGTGGAGGAGGAGGCAGGCAGGCAGGGAGGAGGTGGCCGGGGCGCGTGGCCGCGCGCGCCACCGAGCAGCTTCGGGGCGAGGGGGGGGGGGGAGACAACAGAGAGGAGGAGGTGGGCTGGGCCGCTGGAGGAGCTGGGCCAGGTAAGTGGGCGCCAAGTAAGTCCTTCTGCTCTTTTTTAAATTTCTGTTCTGTTTTCTTTTTATTTAATCTTTTGCCACTGTTTTGAATTTAAAATAATTCAAACAATGCCAAAAGCTCCTCTGAATATTTTTATTTTGTTAGATGGACTTTTCCAAAAGCTCATAAAATATTTCAGGGGTATTTGAAATTATATTCTAGTTATATGAATATAATTCAAATTCAAATAGCTAAAGATTTAAATTCAAAGTACCAAAAATAAATCCTTAAAAATGTTCAATATTTTTCGTTTGGATCAAAACCCTTGCCAAAAATATTAAACATCTAAGAAGAGCATTTTGGAACAATGAATGAGATTTTAGGGTTTTTGCCCTTCTTTTATTTAGGGTTCCGAGGCTTCTAAAATTCCTCAGTTCAAGTTTCAAAAATTTAAACATGATGCACAGATGGAGGCAAGCATAGGTCAGGCCAGAACTAGGGATGTGACAACTCACCCCCACTAAACAAGAATCTCGACCCGAGATTCAAGTTTAGGGTAAGACGATGGGGAATGCAACCTAACACAATCTTCACGATCCAGGTTGCCCTTCATAAGAACATTGATTCGATCACCATCATTGTCTTGACGTCTTGCTCTGAGAACTCTAGCTAATCATGACAAGAAGAGGAAAGGAAAACTCTAGAAGGATCGATCTTCTCGAAGACCGAACAACTCAGGATCAACTCATGGGATGGGACATTGTCACATCTCTCAAGCTGAGACACGAAGCATACATCTGAGGAAATGGAGTGAGACAGATGACGAGGGCTCGCTAGGTAGACAACAATTCCAGACTTAAGAATGTGGTGATCGGTTGTCAACGTAGCGAGGAGTTGAGTTGCCATGATACCACGACGAAACATCCTCGAGGAGGGTGATTCGTAGATTATTACCTTAAGTGGCAAAAAGAATTACCTTTGATCCAGAGATCATTGAAACTCTTTAAACCAGCCTAAGGCAATTCTCGAGCGATCGTTTGGAGGGGTTTGGTAGAATGGCATACCCGGATTAGAATGGATGATGTGGATTACATTGTTGAAAACAACGTAATGGATGAATTTGCTTATCACTAGAAATGGAAGAGACCCGTGGTAGAATGGCACATTGGCGGTGCAAGCTGGGAACAAAATGCAAATGCTGGGAATGATTCTGGTAACAGGGGAAGAACCCAATAATAGAGAGTGAATTCACTGTTTGAAAAGGTCATAGCATTGCCGAGGAAACTGACAGGAATCCTAGTTAGTGCCGATGATAACACGTAGCGCTTGTGCGTGCTCTCAAGAACTTGAGCATTTCCACAATCATCAAGATTTTACCAATATCCGTGTCAAGGATCCTGGCAACACAACTTACTACCATGATGACTAATGATGGATGATGCAGATGCAAAGGAAGATAACACCTTCTCAGATTTCACCTTAGCGAGGTCAAGGAAACAAAATCTGGATGATCGACCGAGAGACATTTAGCACTCCGCTTCTAATGTTCTCCTTGATGTGCTAGTGTAACCCATTCATAGAAATGGTCTGGTATCTAGAACATCAAGTAAAGGTCAGACTTCGGGAGCACAAGAATCATAAGGAACAACTAGGGAGTAAATCCTACGAAATCCTTATGGGGAGGTGGCCAACTTCTCCAATCAAGATACTACAATATTAGGTCTCCCGGCGGGGTGTGTTGGCCACGACATTCACTTTACCGGTTATCGCGAGACCAATATTATAACTCTTGGGAAATGTTCCAACCATCATATCTGCCTGAGATTGAGATCTGGCTGGTGTCAGGATATTCCAGACTCATCGAGTCTAGGAAGAAAAATGAAGGTTTGCAACACAAATCGACGAGACGGCGTTGTGAGATTCTCGGGGAATGAACTACGGCAGTAAGCTCCAAAATATGAGCCGGTGCTGCTACAAACATGTGAACATGTTGTCCCGGACAAACATGATCACATGGTAGTCTTACAATAAAACACTACCGAGTTCAGGTGGGGAACCATTATTGAGGATATCGAAGTCTCCACGCGTGGAAGTCCAAAGAGTTCACCTTGGACAGACTCCTTTATCTTTGAACAACTCAATCAGTGGCTTGGTGTGCTAGGATATACATATGGAATGAAGATGATCAGTCTAACATACCACAGCATTCTTTGCATGTGCATGACTGACTTGGGATGATTCCAAAGGAAACAACATTGACTTTCTCGAGTCCACGGCGGCAACTTGCATCAAATGCACATGAACTAGAGGAAGTCACTTCTTACATCCGAACATATGCTTCATGAACTAGCATGAAGAAATGCTTACAAAATTTTCAACACTAGGTTGATGTTCAACATGATTCATGGGGGGAGACGAAATGCTACTGATGGGCTCAACAACAACTCATCGGAATTTCCATATCACTGGACTTCCACCATCATGTGAACACGGTGATAGCATTGGTCAGACCAAAGAATATAATGGTGTATGCTCGAGGGAAAACCACGAGTAAGACAACATTGTGAATATCGTTGGTTCTGATTTGATTTGACGATAGCCCATACTCAAATCAAAGGTTTGGGTAAGATAATAGATCCAACAATTGATCACAAGGACCAATTGATGAAGATATGATCTTTCTTCAACACACACACAAAAAGATATCCCTTAACATGAACTAAGTCGGGCAAGCTTCCATCTTCCAACTCTCCAAGTTGTTGTTCAGCTTAGCCAACTAGCTCAGGGGTATCCCACACAGATTCTTGGAGAAGGGGTGGTTTACAAGAGACCATCTTGATCACGACTCAACATAGCGGTCAGGTGACAACCTGGTAATACTTTCGAGAAGATAATCGAAAAATCACGAACCACCGATATGTTACTAAGCTCGAGGACAATCTTGCTTTTCAGGGCAAGACGATATGATCAATGGAGCGAGGATTTGAAATAATCCTAACTCATCGATCGAGGAGTGAACCAGGAGAATGGACTAGGTAGCACGATCAATCTTAGAATGATGATTCAATAACCAACATGCTAAGAATGAAATTATTGTCCTTTAACTACCAAGCAACGGGGTTGCTAGGAGTATTGAGTTCACACATCACGATTCACTTGTCAGCACTCCGGTTGCAACAACACGAAAGCGAGAAATGAAAATGACGGCGAGAAGTATCACTACGTCAAGAATTCACAAGGGCTGGAGCAATTCTCATGAAGATCCTGACATAAAGGGGGTGATACTCCAGGGTAGAACAGAATCAAAAGTTGGATTGCATCTGATCTGTGGAAGACAACTTCTTTGACTCGATCCTGGATATGGATGAGGTACTGGAGTTTGTTTCTCCTAGTTATTCCGGAATAGAATGGCTTGACGGACCACAAGAGTAATAGGCCTCGATACACGAATGCACGCATACTCTTGACTATCAATTGATAGACGAGGGTCAGAATGCAACTAAAGAGAACAACTCAAAGGAACATATAATTTTCTGAGTTGTGGATGCATAGATTAGTATGCCGAACCAAGTTCAACACGTTTCTTCCGGATAACCCATGCAGAGAGGTAGGACTGGCAGAGTCACGATTTATGAATGGAGAACTCCTCAAGAGTACTCTAATTGTGATCTTTTGATCCAATAAACATCTGCCATAAAGTGGTTCATAGTATTTGGAAGAAGGAAATACCACGAACTTCGAGGACTATCGCAAAGTTACTAATATCCTAAAGGAACTAGCAAACACTATCAACATGAAGTAAGTAGAGTGAATCTCGGTTCGAAAACCCAGGAATAGAATACCTACTACTAAGTAGCATCACGGAATGCTTTCGAGAATAAAGGCCAGAATCATCACACTGGGACACAAATCATGGCTAAATTACTAGATGATCCCCTAAGACACCTAGGGTCATAATACCAGCTCCAACATATATGTCAAGACAATAAAGTACCTCAACTCACTAATTTGTGTGATTAATCTGACCAAAAGGACATCGGGAACGGGAAGAAGGGATTTGCAAATTGCTTCAGACTATTTAGAAACCTGGGATGACTCGGACAGCATAACAGCTATAAATGCTCAAAAAGATTTGAGACAATCACAAAAATGGTGGCATAACCACTCAGAAGCACGATATCAAGGTTTGGAGATCAACAACTAACATACAGAAGTAGTAGGAACTGAACAGAGGCTTAAGTCCAACAATCTTATAAGTCTACGGATAAGTAACACGTGATCCTGATAGAAAGAAGAGATAGCCTAGTTCTTAATCCCCGTAGGAAAGATAGGATGACTCAGATCAGAAGGGCATAAGGTATAAGGAGTAAAAAGAGCCTTACGTTCCATCCCACAATCAATTCCCTTATATAACTAAAGAATTTCTAGACTCAACTTCGACCAGTTTGGCTTGGTAATCCTACAGGCAGTCAAGCTCTGATACCAACGCTGTCAGGACCCCGATCCTAAGCCATACCGATCTAGCATGTAACACATCATATCACTTTGCGGCCTCACACACGGTATTCCCACGGGTGCCACCTTACCTGGCCCGGGACCGTTTGCGCCTTTTGGCTCACGTATATGATAGTGTCGCTAGCATCCATATGACAAAGAACCCGGGCTGACATGGCTAGTCGTGAACCCAAAGTGGCACTAACTTACAGGAATAGGCATACATGACCCAGCAACGAACGTGTCGGTCATCAGCGAGTGAATCCAGGCTGTAGCACTGGGCTAGCAGGACTCCGGTGAACCGAGCTGTAGCGGGCTAACAGGACTCCGGTATTCATCGCGTGACATTTCCCCGAAGGGACAAACACAGGAACGAAGAAGGACACATGCCGGCCAGCCTAAGTGTTCCGGAGCAGTAGCAAGCTACCAAGGCTCAGTGGAAACACCAGGAGACATTTCCCGGTAAGAGAGGCTACTAAGGATAAACAACTAGATAGTCAGATCCCACACATACCAAGCATTTCAATAACATACACACAATATGCTCGATATGTGCAATACAACATGGCATCACAACATGACTCTACAACTCAAGTATTTATTTAATAGGCTCCGAGGAGCGAGATATTACAATCATGGGTCTCATGACCCAACATTCAGAGCATACAATCAAAGCACAGGCGGAAGCTATCACGTCTGAGTACAGACAACTATAAATGAAAAAGGCTGAGAAGCCTGACTATCTACCAGATCCTGCCGAGGGCACAAGATCGTAGCTGAGGTAACAAGCTAAACGTCGAAGTCCAAGTGGAACTACTAGTGAGACTGAAGTCTCTCTGCAAAAAACATAAAATAGGCAAACGTGAGTACAAATGTACCCAGCAAGACTTACATCAGAACTAACTACATATGCATCATTATCAACAAAGGGGATGGTGGGGTTTAACTGCAGCAAGCCAGCTTTGACTCGGTGGCTATCCTGAACTACGACTGCAAGTAACTCTTTTGAGGTGGCGCACACGAGTCCACATATTCACCATATCAATACACCACTATGGATCCACTCCCGTCTCCCTACGAGAACGCCATCCATAGCACTCACGCTTATCTTGCGTATTTTAGAGTATCCACTTTCACTTGTCTATGAACTGTACAAGGGGTCCAAGTTTCCATATCCGAGGAATCCGGCTATTCGAATAGATAATGATAACCCTGCAGGGGTGTACTTATTCACACACGCTTTCGCCACTTATCGCCCTGTACACGTCATGTACCTCGGCAACCTTCAAGCGGAAGCCAGGCGAGGGAGTCGGCCACGACCTGACTAACCGAACAAGTCTCTAGTCCATGTTTATCGCCTATTCGGGTTCCATCCGCAAGGAGATCCGGCCGGGGTGTCGCTCACGGCTCCAAACGATGTGTGCAGGGTTCCCAAGCCCACCTCGATGGGTGGATCTACGCTTGGTACACCGTGCCACTGTGCCTAGTCTGTCCCAAGCCCACCTGTACCGGGTGCCACTTGGTAGACTACTAACACTACCTACAAACACCAGAAACTAGTTGCAACTCCTGGACAGAGATCAAGTTGATTAATAAGTCGAGAGAGCTTGGAGCGCCCGGAGCTCAATGTGTGGTAGTAACTGATCATGGATCACAAACACAGAACTCAGTTCCTGAGGACGGCTGCAATGAGACAACCCACCATGTACTCCTACATGGCCTCTCACCGCTACCTTTACCAAATCGTGTTCACACACTTAGCTCACACACAGTAGGACATGTTCACACGCCTCTGATTCATCCCCGATGAATCAGACCTGACTCAATCTAAGCAATAGCAGGCATGACAAACAAACATGAATGAGTAGGCACAACAGGGCTCAAACAACTCCTACTCATGCTAGTGGGTTTCATCTATTTACTGTGGAATGACAGGTCATGCAAAGGATAAAGGGGTTCAGCTACCGCAGCAAGTAACAGTTGAATCGTTGTTGTCCTAATGCAGTAATAGAGAGCAGGAGCGAGAGAGTGGGATTTTATCGGAATGAACAAGGGGGTTTTGCTTGCCTGGCACTTCTGAAGATAACATTGAGTCTTCATCAGTGTCAACGATCACATCATCGGTACAGCGTCTACCGAGGGGGAACAACACCGGCAAACACAGAAGAAACACGATCAATGCAATGCACAATATGATGCATGCTATGACATGGCAATATGAAAGTGTTTTGAGCTAATGCAATTAGCAACAGATTAAATGAAGTTGGTTTGAATACAAGATTCAAATTCAAACTCCATATGTGATTATTTAAATGCCATTAGCATGATTTGTGCTAAACAGCATCTATAAGTTGTTCTAACATGCATGAAACCAGTACAGATGGATAGATTGGATTTTTCTAATCATTTTTCATATATAATTTATTTAATTTGGAGTTACGGTTGAATTTCTATGAATTTTAGAAGTTTTAGGCATTTTCTGAAATTATTAAATCATTTAAGATTTATTTAAATCCAGAAAAGGGGTTTATTGCGTCAGCATGACCTCATAGTGACGTCAGCAGGTCAACGGGCGCCGTCCAGGGGGGAAATAGAGGAGCGAGGGGGAGGGAGGTCCAGAGAGCGAGGGAGAAATGAGAGGGGGTCGGGGAGGCGCGTGGCGTCACCGGGGCGTCCATGTGGAGGAGGAGGCAGGCAGGCAGGGAGGAGGTGGCCGGGGCGCGTGGCCGCGCGCGCCACCGAGCAGCTTCGGGGCGAGGGGGGGGGGGGAGACAACAGAGAGGAGGAGGTGGGCTGGGCCGCTGGAGGAGCTGGGCCAGGTAAGTGGGCGCCAAGTAAGTCCTTCTGCTCTTTTTTAAATTTCTGTTCTGTTTTCTTTTTATTTAATCTTTTGCCACTGTTTTGAATTTAAAATAATTCAAACAATGCCAAAAGCTCCTCTGAATATTTTTATTTTGTTAGATGGACTTTTCCAAAAGCTCATAAAATATTTCAGGGGTATTTGAAATTATATTCTAGTTATATGAATATAATTCAAATTCAAATAGCTAAAGATTTAAATTCAAAGTACCAAAAATAAATCCTTAAAAATGTTCAATATTTTTGGTTTGGATCAAAACCCTTGCCAAAAATATTAAACATCTAAGAAGAGCATTTTGGAACAATGAATGAGATTTTAGGGTTTTTCCCTTCTTTTATTTAGGGTTCCGAGGCTTCTAAAATTCCTCAGTTCAAGTTTCAAAAATTTAAACATGATGCACAGATGGAGGCAAGCATAGGTCAGGCCAGAACTAGGGATGTGACAGCCTCCTTATGCAAAGTATATGAAAGACATCATCACAAATAAGAGAAAAATACTGGAAGCTGAAATCTCCACTATGCTTGCTAACTATACTTTTAAAGATGGAGTACCTAAAAAACTTGGAGATCCGGGTATACCAACTATACCTTGCTCTATCAAAAAGAATTGTGTGAAAACTGCTTTGTGTGATTTAGGAGCTGGTGTTAGTGTTATGCCTTTCTCTTTATATAAAATACTTGACTTGAATAAACCACACCTACTGAAATATCTTTGCAAATGGCTGACAAATCAACTGCCATACCTATTGGTATCTGTGAGGATGTGCCCGTTGTTGTTGCTAATGTTACTATTTTGACTGACTTTGTTATACTTGAGATGCTCGAGGACGACAACATGTTGATTATCCTTGGTAGAACCTTCTTGAATACTGCAAGGGTTGTTATTGATTGCAATAAAAGCAAAGCCACTTTTCATATTAATGGTAATGAGCATACGGTGCACTTTCCGAAGAAACAATTCCAAGTGAATGGTATTAATGTTATTGAAAAATCTCTGACAATCACTATTGGAAGTTTTCAAATACCTCTACCTACTATCAAAAGGAAATATGAAATGCTTGTTGTTGGGGAAATGTGTATCCCCATTGAGGTAACTTAGTGATTTACGGAAGTTCTTCGGTTTCATGCCAATCGAAAGTGGTTGTCAATAAGATCTGATCAACCTTATTAATGAATCATTTTTGAGCGGTATGAAGTTGATGAATTTGGTAAGCACTACCGTCCATCCCTACCTTTTTGTTTTCTATTTTACTAGTTATATAAAATAAAATGTCATGTTTTGTCTGTTTTCTGAATTTCCCATGCAATAAAAAAATGACCCAAAAATAAAACTTCTCAGAATGCTCTGAAAATCTCATATGATTTTTTTTCCTGAATATTTAAGAATTTTTGGTGCAAATAATACCAGAGGGAGGTGCACCAGGTGGGCACAACCCACCTGGGCGCGCCAGGACCCCTAGGTGCGCCCTGGTGGGTTTTGGTCCCCACATGCCCCCCCTCACTTATCTCTTTAGCCCACATCATCACTTACCTCCAGAAAAACTCCCCATTGCTCTCTCTCCCGTGTTCTTGAGCTCAAACTCGCTGATTTCGATCTCTTAGCTCGAAGCTCCGTTTTCGAAACTGCTTCGGGGGATTGTTGCTTGGTATGTGACTCCACCATTTGTCCAATTAGTTTTTGTTTTAGTGGTTTATACTTTGAATAATTAGCTCTACTCTTGGTGCTGTTGTAGATGAGATTGCATGTTGAATTCTTAGTGTTCTAAGTAGTTTGAATGCTTGCTATGGCCTCTATGTATCCCTAGGAGTAGTTGCTATCAATTTTGTGAAGTTTTGTTGACAAATTTTTGTCACCTCAAAATTTTTATTTTTCAGAAATTGTACGCGAACATGAATATCTTCAGGAAGTGTGGCTCAAGGAAGAACTCCAAGGGTGTTATTGGGGAGTCCTCTGACAGTGATCTCCACCCTCGGAGGTTGGCGCAAGTACGGCCGTGCGAATGGCCGCACATCCCGTTCCTAAGAGGCTGGAATTTTTGAGGAGTTCATGCAATATATTGCTAATGCCGGCCTCACCAACTTCATTGCAGATGAGTGTGATCAGCACCAAATCCTCATAAACATCTTTGTTCAAAGTTTTACTTTCCTTCCTAGGAATAATCCTCCTGAAGTGAGCTTTGATTTATATGCTGAGAATCATCAAATACCACTTACTGCATTTTGTAACATATGCATGATCCCTTGTGATGGGAGCTTGGCTGAGCCTAGGCCGACCGAGTTTGAGGCCTTTTATCGCACTTTGATGGTGGGGGATGAGAGAGGAGTGTCGGCCACCACGGCTGCTAGCTTACACTTTCCTGCTATACATTATTTTGCTTTATTTGTTGCTAAGTGTCTGCTTGCTAGAAAGAAAGTAGGTGCGCTCAGCGCACCAGACTTTGTTGTTTATGCCGGGCACTGGAGGGTGACAACACTTATAGCTTGGGAGCTATTGTGGCTTGTTGCCTGCATCTTAATAAATCTTAGGGTCAAATACATGGTGGGATTTTTTCTACTCCTCTGGCGGCTCACTTTGAGGTTGAGATACGCCCTCATGACTACCCTCTCACTGATAATAAATCTCTTGACATCCCCATTCTTTATAACCTGGTTTTTAGTGTAAGAACTCGTGATATTATTCCGTTGCCTGCTCTTGCCTTGTTTGATTCTGTTGCCAGGGGCGGATATAGGATTATGCCTGCAGACATCATTGCCTACCGAAACGCTCAGGCTGCAGCGGAGGTAGCACAGGAGGAGCCTCAATAGTGGGATGAGTGGATGCCCACTCCTCAGTACCCCTACTACCCTCCAGGCTACTGATCGACTACCAAGTTAGGCCAAAAGCCTAAGCTTGGGGGAGTACGTGTTCCCACCGACATTACCTTCATGTCCACATATTTCATTAGTCGGTGTTCACACTTTTTCATTGTATCATCCATGCTTAGATTTATTTTCTTGCTTTCTTCTTGTGTGTTTGAAAAACTTTAGAAAAACCAAAAAAAGTAGTTGTAGTAATTTACTTTCTATGCATGCTTAGTAGTAGTATTAAAAATAAAATCTAAAGAGATTTCCTTGTTCTTCTTTTGCTTGTTGGGAGCTTTCCCGTGTGAATAGTTTTTCTCGTTTTTGCTTTTCCCTTTTATTTGCCCGTTCTAGAAAGAAAAAACTCCAAAAATATTTCAGTGTGTTTCTCTGAACTTCTTTTATTTTTATTCGAGTATTACCAAGGAGAAGACCACGATGAAAATGTTGAGTGGCTGTCATATGAATAACTGTTGAACTAATGAGAGCACATTTTACCCTGTCTACTCCTGTTGAATAAAATGTCTTGCAGATTCGAGCTTAGTCCATGGAACTCTTGCACTATTATTATTTTCATATCGTCCGGTCGTGCAAGTGAAAGGCAATAATGACGACATCCGATGAACTGGCCGTGGCAGGGAGAAACTGGTATGAACTCGACTTGTTCTGTTTTTGTAAATATGTTTAACCTAGTATCCATGATTCAGCCCATTATGATTAAACATGTTTGCAATGAAAATTAGAGATTATAGTTTCTCATGCCATGCATAAGTAGCTGGGAGTTGATAATGATTTATCTTGGATATCAACATAGCGTTAAAATGATTGTGATGTAGTATGATGATATGGTATCCTCCTCTAAATGTTTGAGTGGCTTGACTTGGCTCATGTTCATGCAGGTAGTTGAATCAAAACCAACATAGCCTCTATGATATTTATGTTCATGGTGTCCATATACTACTCATGCTAGTGTCCAATGTTACTTACGCATAATGCATGGTTATGATCGTTGTTGCTCTCTAGCTGGCCGCTTCTCAATCTAAATTGCTAGCCTTCGCCTGTACTAAGTGGGAATTCTACTTGTACATCAAAAATCTTGAACCCAAAGTTATTCCAGATGAGTCCACCATGCCTACCTATATCCGGTATTACCCTGCCGTCCTAAGTAAATTTGCATGTGCCACCTCTAAAAACTTCTACAAATTATCCTTTTTGTGTGCCTAGATCGTTCGTGGAACGATAGAGGTGGTCGGTATCTTCCATGCTAAGCGGGTTATTCTCAGGTCGAGTGTTTATTCACTCGCCATCGCACGAGAAAATGGGCGGTAATAGGGATGCCCAGTCCAAAACTGCAAACATGAAAAAGAGTTCATCTCTGAAATAATCAAATAAAAACTCCCAATGGAGTCAAAACCTTTACATTTCTGCTTGGGAACAGCCACTAGCGTGCTTAGCATGGAAGATATTGATAACTGATGGTCGTGAAGTGAATAAGAAGGGTGCATATCCCAAAACATTATTTATATCTGTTTTAAAAATTGAGCTCTGGCACCTCTGCAAATCACTGCTTCCCTCTACGAATGGACTATCTATTTACTTTTATGTTGTGTCACCACCTTCTAAAACAAGTGCCACAAACTGAGTAGAGCACAACTGTCATGATTTATGCATTATGTGTAGCTAATGTTGGGTGCATCATGAATGGATCTTTTCTACCATGAATTACAATGTTTAGTCACTGCTTGAACTTTGGAGGTGCTCTGCATTTTTGTTTTGCGGTCTCAGAAAGGGCTAGCGAGATACCACTATTGTCATATTATATCATGGTTGTTTTGACAACATGTTGCTATTTGAGATATTTTATTATTGCTCGCTAGATGATTATGTCATTGATATGAGTCATTATAATCTTTAAGTGTTATTGTTGACATGGTTAGTTATATTGTTGGCTAAAAACTTGGGTGCTGTTTAAGCTTATTTATGCAAACAAGAGCAAAAGAGTTCGTAAAAGTTTTTCTTTCTCACTTTCAGTTTATCAACTGAATTGCTTGAGGACAAGCAAAGTTTTAAGCTTGGGGGAGTTGATACGTCTCCAACGTGTCTACTTTTTCTCATGCTTTCCCTCTTGTTTTGGACTCAAATTTGCATGATTTTAATGAAACTAACCCCGGACTGACGTTGTTTTCAGCACAACTACCATGGCGTTGTTTTTGTGTAGAAATAAAAGTTCTCGGAATGGAACGAAACTTTGCCAGGAATTTTTATGGAATAAAAGAGGATTTTTGGAGCCAAGACCCACCAGAGAGGGGCCCCTGGGTGGGCACAACCCACCAGGGCACGCCGCCTCTCCTGGCGCGCCCAGGTGGGTTGTACCCACCTAGTGGCCCTATTAACGATCCCCCTGATACTATAAAATCACATCATTCCAAAAAAAGGGAGAAAGAATTATCGCGATCCACGAGACGGAGCTGCCGCCAAGCCCTTTTCTTCCTCAGGAGGGCATATCTGGAGTCCATTTGGGGCTCCAGAGAGGGGGATCTTCATTCTTCGTCATCACCAACCCATCTCCATCGCCAATTTCATGATGCTCCCCACCGGGAGTGAGTAATTCCTTCGTAGGCTCGCTGGTCGGTGAGGAGTTGGATGAGATTCATCATGTAATCGAGTTAGTTTTGTTAGGGCCTGATCCCTAGTATCCACTATGTTCTTAGATTGATGTTGCTATGACTTTGCTATGCTTAATGCTTGTCACTTTGGGCCCGGGTGCCATGATTTCAGATCGGAACCGTTTACGAATTAATCATTATATCCATGTTTTAGATCCGATCTTGCAAGTTATAGTCACCTACTACGGTTATGATCCGACAACCCCGGAGTGACAACAACTGGGCCCACTCTTGGTGATGACCGTGGTTTGAGGAGTTCATGTATTCACTATCTGTTAATGCTTTGTTCCGGTTCTCTATTAAAAGGAGGCCTTAATATCCCTGAGTTTCCAATATGGACCCCGCTGCCACGGGAGGGTAGGACAAAAGATGTCATGCAAGTTCTTTTAATAAAGCACGTATGACTATTTACGTAATACATGCCTACATAATATCGATGAACTGGAGCTAGTGCCGTCTCGCCCTAGGTTATAACTGTCACATAATGAATATCATCCACCAAGTCACTGATCCAATGCCTACGGATTTATCATATATTGTTCTTGCTAAGTTACTGCTGTCACTACTTCTATCGTTACTGCTACAATATCACTGCTATCACTATTACCATTACCGTTGCTGCTGTCACTACTATCAAAACTATCAAACTACTTTGCTACCAATCACTTTGCTGCAGATAATGAACCTCCAGGTGTGGTTGAATTGACAACTCAGCTGCTAATACCTTCAAATAATCTTTGGCTCCCCTTGTGTCGATTCTTTAAATTTGGGTTAAATACTTACCCTCGAAAACTGTTGTGATCCCCTATACTGGCGGGGTATCATTCATTCAGATGAACTGTTTTTGGTTAGGCAACGCAACAGTAACGGTTCAACTAGATCAAGGTGTTTGCGCTAGACCGGCACACATTCTAATTAAAAGAAGCATGCATGATGGTAATTACGAGCGTGCACGATAGATGGAACAAGACGTGTGCTGACATCGCCTATTGAGGTGCATCCTGCAAACGCCATGTACACGGCCAAGGACGCGTGCCCACGTCAGGTCGTCCGAGAATAGTGCTGCACTTAGAAATTATAGAACCGTAAATAAATTTGGAGCATGCGTCCCATCACATTCCAGATTACTACCATGCTATATTTAATTGCAAACATGTTCACATCGATCAAAACCTAAACAGTTTCCCACTTAGGTGCATATTAGTACTCGGTTATAAATACTACCTACTCCAAGATGACTGCACATTCTTCCTCAACTCCTCATCCACAAAAACAAACAAGTCATTCATCGTCGTTCCCTTGCATCTTCCATGGCCCGCATGAGTTCTGGGTTGAGAGATTACTACCAAGAAGAGGCGAGCATGGAAGCGGAAGCACGAGAGATGTCTCGCCTCACCGTGAAAGCAGCCGACATGTCCGGCCGCACAGCGGTACCAGCACAAAGGTCCTGCCGTGCCGCCGAAGCAGCACAGAGGTCCCGCCACGCTGTCGATGCAGTAGACTGGTCTGACTGCGCCGTGGAAGCAGCAGAGATGTCCCGCCACATCGCGAATGCAGCAAAGATGTCCTCCCGCACTCCGGCGGCCTGGGAAAATGTCTCGAGGGCAAGCGAGGACTCTCACAGGTGCATGCGCACCACGCTCGATGACCTGATGGGTCGGATCTCCGACTGGATGAAGCTGCAGGACGAGATGAATGTCTCGTTTGAAAATGCTACCAGCGTCATCTGGGGACTAGGGGAGGACAAGGTTAAGCTCTGCAACGAGCGCGACCTGCTGAGGGCGAAGATTGCCATAACGACAAAGCAGCACGAGGAGACCACTGGCTTGTTGAAGAGTACCGGCGTCATCGTCAAGAAACTTAAGGATGAGAATGCCATGCTCCGCATCGAGCGTCAAAGGCTGGTGGAGGATTCCGTGGAAGCTCTCAAGCAGCGTCTTGAGGACACGTAAGAGCTCATAGTCGCTCGCCACGAGAACTAGTCTCTGTGGCCTACAGCAAGGCATCAAGAAAGTAGAGATTATCGAGCCAAATCATTGTGTGCGTGTTCCTTCTTCTTTTGCCCTTGTGTATTTTGGGTGTTGCCTCATGTGGCTTTTTAATTATCTTCCTAAATATGTAAGACAATATTATCCACTGTCATCGTCCTTATATTCATCAGTCTTGCTAAAAGTACCAATCGATGCTATATAGGTCCGTCGGATCTTACATCAAGATCTGTGCAAAACTTTCTTTTTTCTCTCTTAAATCTCAATCGAGTGAGACATAGCCACACCATTATACAGGGGCTCGGGAGCCATTAATGGAGACGTGGGAGAGAGGTGGGCGGCGGATAGAGGTCAAAGGGATCTCCTCCCGATGAGCACGCGTAGGGGTCTGATCGCACGCCTCCCGTACACAAATAGATACCCCGCACGGAACCTCCTAGCCAATAAAAAAGGGGACACATGGCGGCACGTAAATGGTAAGTAGAAGGCTCACGGTTTCAATAATACTTGTGTTTCCGATTGTAACATGAAAACACTTGTTCCAAAATGACTTTGTTGATTGTTAATGTGTGTGCCTTTGCAAACCGGACAAAAAATTTACCACAGCATGTTGGTGCCATGCCATGATACCATGCCAAGTTTCATGATTTTTAGGTGAGTTTTGGATTTATGGGTATTTTAAAACCAAGTTTCTCGATGTTTCCGGCCGAGCCAAGACTCCAAGATGTTTTAATTCCATTCCCATTTCTTGCATGGGACATAGAAATTCGCCCAAGTACACATAAATGATTTTCAACTAACTTTGGCACACTCGAGCATGTGCTTGTAGTTCAAATTTGAATTATGTGCATTAAATGCCTGGAAATTCAATTTATGTATAAAAAGTCCAAACAAACCCGGAATAATTCCAAAATTTAGCACGAAACTCCTATTGGTCTAAGCTGTCTATGTAAAAAAATCAAGGCAGGAGAAGGCAATGTATGTCGTTTCGCAAACGGAGGTGACACGTTCCCTCTCAGAACCACAAGCATTCTTGAGGGAATCTCCGGTTTGAAAGAAGCTTATACCAAAGCTTGTCCCGATTCGGCCAAAAAAAAATTACAACAGCGTGTTGGTGCCATGTCATGACACCATGCTAAGTTTCATGGATTTCAGCCATGTTTTCGATCTACGGGAGTTAAAAAACCAAGTTTCTCAATATTTCCGGCTGAACCACGACGCCCAGATGGTTGAATTGCATTCCCGTTTCTTGCATGGGACCTAGAAATTCACCCAAGGACACACATGTGATTTTTCAACCAACTTTGATGCACTAGAGCATGTGCTTGTAGTTCAGATTTGAAGTATGCACACTAAATGCCCAAAAACTCAATTAATGTATAAAAAAAGCCAAACGAACCCGGAATAATTCCAAAATTTAGCACGACACTCATATAGTTCATGTTTCCCCTGTAAAAAAATCAAGGGGGGGGGGAGGCAACGTGTATCGTTTCGCATACAAAGGTG
Organism: Triticum aestivum; assembly: GCF_018294505.1. Lineage (NCBI taxonomy): Eukaryota > Viridiplantae > Streptophyta > Magnoliopsida > Poales > Poaceae > Triticum > Triticum aestivum. Next base: position 460,731,439 of record NC_057813.1, on the reverse strand, counting down.
ACACGTTCCCTCTCGGAACCACGAGTCTTCTTGAGAGAAGCTCCGGTTTGCAAGAAGCTTATACCAATATTTGTCCCAATTCGGCCAATTTTTTTACCACAGCATGTTGGTGCCATGAAATGACACCATGCCAAGTTTCATGATTTTCAGGCGAGTTTGATCTTACAAGAATTTAAAAAACCAAGTTCCTCAATGTTACCGGTTGAGCCACGATGCCCAGATGTTTGAATTTCATTCCCATTTCTTGCATGGGATTTACAAATTAAACCAAGGACACACATGTGATTTTTCAACCAACCTTGGTGCACTGCAGCATGTGCTTGTAGTTCAAATTTGAATTATTCACATTAAATGCCCAGAAACTCAACTAATGCATAAGAAGGGCCAAACAAACTCGGAATAATTCCAAATTTTAACACGACACTCATATAGTTCTATGTTCGATCTGTGAAAAAATCAAGAGGGGGTGTATGTCATTTCACCACAAAGCGTGACATGTTCCCTCTTGAAACCACACGCCTTCTTGAGAGAAGCTCCAATTTGCAAGAAGCTTATACCAAAACTTGTCCCAATTCAGCCAACTTTTTTACCACAGCATTGTTGGTGCTATGAAATGCCACCATGCCAGGTTTCATGATTTTTAGGCACGTTTGGGATTTACAGGAATTTAAAAACCAAGTTTCTCAATGTTTCTAGCTGAGCCACGATTCCAAGATGCTTGAATTTCATTCCCATTCTTGCATGGGACCTATAAATTCACCCAAAGACACACATGTGATTTTTCAACAAACTTTGGTGCACTAGAGAATGTGCTTGTAGTTCAAATTTGAATTATGCACATTAAATTCCTGGAAACTCAATTAATGCATAAAAATGCCAAACGAACCCGGAATAATTCCAAAATTTAACACGACACTCATATAGTTGCATGTTCACTGCAGATAAATGCTCTAGCAATTCAAACACCATCCTTTCCCTTCGTAACACCATTTTGTCTTTCAAAACAAAATGAAAAAAATCAGATATACCACAAACAGTTTACTAGCAAGAATCTTGTGGGATGTGATATAAGATATCTTGGCACGCCGTCTTGTCTGGCTTACGCAGGAAGCTTCTTCGTCTACAGTCCACCGCCCGCGCTTGAACCAACTTGCGTGCTAATTTCTCGCGGCACCGAGCGAAATTTTCTGCCACCGCGGAAATATCTATCTCCTCGCCCCCACCCCACCAAAAGCCACATTTTCACTTTTCCTCGTTGCTTTTGAAGTTCAAACCTTCACTTCTGCTTACTGGCAGCGCCACCTCCTCCTCGGCGACCATTCTTCTTGCAGTGTCGCCTCCTCGCCGGTGACCCTTCTTCTTGCAATGCCGCCTCCTCGCCGGCGACCCTTCTTCTTGTAGCGCCGCCTCCTCGCTGGCGACCCTTCTTCTTGCTGCACGACCTCATCATTATAGTCGGGTAATCTACACTCCACCCACACCATCCTCCTCCTTCCTCGTCCCACTATCAATGTCCTTATATTCATCTATATTGCTATAAGTCATAGTCAATGCTATATAGGTTCGTCGGATCTTACCTCAAGATCCGTGCAGAACTTTCTTTTTTCTCTCTTAAATCTCAGTCGAGTGAGACATAGCCGTGCCATTAAATAGGGGCTCGGGCGCCATTAATGGAGACGTCGAAGAGAGGTGGGCGGCGGATACAGGTCAAAGGGCTCTCCTCCCGATGAGCACGCGTAGGGGTCTGATCGCACACCTCCCATACTCAAATAGCTACCCCACATGGCACCTCCTAGCCAATAAAAAAGGGGACATGTGTCTGCACGTAAATGGTAAGTAGAAAGCCCACAGTTTCAATAATACTTGTGTTTCCCGATTGTAACGTGACAACACTTATTCCAAAATGACTTTGTTGATTGTTAATGTGTGTGCCTTCACAAATCGGACAAAAATTTACCACAACATGTTGGTGCCATGCCATCACACCATGCGAAGTTTCATGATTTTCAGGCGAGTTTTGGATTTATGGGAATTTTAAAAACAAGTTTCTCGATGTTTCCAGCCAAGCCAAGACTCCCAGACGTTTGAATATGATTCCCGTTTCTTGCATGGGACATAGAAATTCTCCCAAGTACACATAGATGATTTTTCAACTAACTTTGGCGCACTCGAGCATGTGATTGTAGTTCAAATTTGAATTATGTGCATTAAATGCCTGGAAATTCAATTAATGTATAAAAAGGCCAAACAAACCCGTAATAATTCAAAAATTTAGCATGGAACTCCTATTGGTCTAAGCTGCCTCTATAAAAAATCAAGGCGGGAGAAGGCAGTGTATGTCATTTCGCACACGGAGGTGACACGTTCCCTCTCGGAACCACAAGCATTCTTGAGAGAAGCTCTGGTTTGAAAGAAGTTTATACCAAAGCTTGTCCCAATTTGGCCAAAACAATTACCATAGAGTGTTGGTGCCATGTCATGACACCTTGCCAAGTTACATGGATTTCAGGCATGTTTTGGATTTATAGGAGTTAAAAAACCAAGGTTCTCAATATTTCTGGCTGAACCACGACACCCAGATGTTTGAATTTCATTCCTGTTTCTTGCATGGAACCTAGAAATTCACCCAAGGACACACATGTGATTTTTCAACCAACTTAGGTGCACTAGATCATGTGTTTGCATTTCAAATTTGAAGTATGCACACTAAATGCCTAGAAACTCAATTAATGTATAAAAAGGCCAAACGAACTCGGAATAATTCCAAATTTTAACACGACACTCATATAGTTCCATGTTTCCCTTGTAAAAAATCAAAGGGGAGGGGGGCAGCGTGTATCATTTCGCACACAATGGTGACACTTTCCCTCTCAGAACCACGAGTCTTCTTGAGAGAAGCTCCGGTTTGCAAGACGCTTATACCAAAATTTGTCCCAATTCGACCAATTTTTTTACCATAGCATGTTGGTGCCATGAAATGACACCATGCCAAGTTTCATGATTTTTAGGCGAGTTTGAACTTACAAGAATTTTAAAAACCGAGTTTCTCAATGTTACCGGCCGAGCCAGGATGCCCAGATGTTTGAATTTCATTCCCATTTCTTGCATGGGACCTACAAATTAAACCAAGGACACACATGTGATTTTTCAACCAACCTTGGTGCACTGCAGCATGTGCTTGTAGTTCAAATTTGAATTATTCACATTAAATGCCCAGAAACTCAATTAATGCATAAGAAGGGCCAAACAAACTCGGAATAATTCCAAATTTTAACACGACACTCATATAGTTCTATGTTCGATCTGTAAAAAAATCAAGAGGGGCGTGTATGTCATTTCACCACAAAGGTGACATGTTCCCTCTCGAAACCACACGCCTTCTTGAGAGAAGCTCCAATTTGCAAGAAGCTTATACCAAAACTTGTCCCAATTCGGCCAACTTTTTTACCACAACATTGTTGGTGCTATGAAATGCCGCCATGCCAGGTTTCATGATTTTTAGGCGCATTTGGGATTTACAGGAATGTAAAAACCAAGTTTCTCAATGTTTCCGTCCGAGCCACAACGCTAAAATCTTTGAATTTCATTCCCATTCTTGCATGGGACCTATAAATTCACCCAAAGACACACATGTGATTTTTCAACAAACTTTGGTGCACTGGAGCATGTGCTTGAAGTTAAAATTTGAATTATGCACATTAAATGCCTAGAAACTCAATTAATGCATAAAAATGCCAAACGAACCCGGAATAATTCCAAATTTTAACACGACACTCATATAGTTGCATGTTCACTGTAGATAAACGTTTTAGCAATTCAAACACCATCCTTTCCCGCTGTAACACCATTTTGTCTTTTAAAATATCTTGGCACGCCGTCTTGTCTGGCTTACACAGGAAGCTTTGTCGTCTATAGTCCATCGCCCACGCTTGAACCACACTTGCACGCTAGTTTCTCGCGGCACCAAGCGAATTTTTTCTGCCACCTTGGAAATATCTATCTCCCCGCCCCCACCCCACCAAAAGGCCCATTTCCATTGTTCCTTGTTTCTTTCGAAGTTCAAACCTTCACTGCTGCTTACTGGCAGCGCTGCCTCCTCGCCGGCGACCATTCCTCTTGCAGTGTCGGCTCCTCGCCGGCGACCCTTCTTCTTGCAGATCCGCCTCCTCGCCGGCGACCTTTCTTCTTGCTGCGCAGCCTCGTTGATATGGTCAGGTAATCCACACTCCACCCACACCATCCTCCTCCTTCCTTGTCCCACATGCCCCGACCGACGGCGCGACACCTTTCGCCGAAATCACTGGCCCCGTCCTCCAATTAAGCGCCGCCCACAGCCATTTTGCACGCAGTATAATGTGGAGCTCAGTAGCATCTGGCAGCGGAGAAGCAAATCATGGTCGCACGCGTGGACGAGATCGCTATGGCTTCCATGCATGCCGACCGCCAGATCTTGGAGGAGCACCTCGTGTTCGAGGCCACCGTCGACATTGCCATGCGGTTGTCTATTTTAAAATACACTTCGTGTTGTTTTTGGAGGCCACTGCCAGTGCCTTCTAGTGATTTGTCATCTGTAATGTTAATATGCAATCTGATATTCTGAAATGTAATATTCAGTTAACAGTCTGGTCCAACAATTGCTACATTTCGTAATACTGTTCTTAACCATTCTTTATTTTGTGAACTGTCTTATCTTGTAGTATATGTTCTATTCTGCAATGTCATGCTCAATTAGCTATTTTGGTTCATTTGGTCTGCTGTCCAGTTAACTATTTGGTTCAATTCTGCAATTTGATTTTCATTTGTTGTGGGTACAATTTTGTATTGTTATGCATGTGTGAAATAAATCAAATTTGGTTGTACTCAATACATATTCTAATGATAGTATGGAAACTCTCAGTTAACCTGATCAAGATCTCCCTTATTTGTGTTGCAGGGAAACAACGGGAGACGTTGTGGTTTACCATCAAGGTTTGCTCATGCATGGTACTTTCGCTAATAGCACATTATCCTGCAGTTGCAGGAATCATTCTAATATTTAGGTTTGTTATAATTTGGTCTTGCACATGTATGTCCTGCTGTCAGAGGCTTAGACCCATTGTTTGACCCATTTTGCATATGGGGAAATGAGATGTCCATGAATATCAGTCAAGACAAGAAACTCAGAAAGATTGTTAGGATAAAGAAACACCATAGCCTTAGGGACTTTTCCGTGAGATCCCATCTTGGGGCCTTTTCCGGTGCTCCGCCGGAGGGGGAATCGATCACAAAGGGCTTCTACATCAACACCATGGCCTCTCCGATGAAGTGTGAGTAGTTTACCTCAGACCTTTGGGTCCATAATTATTAGCTAGATGGCTTCTTCTCTCTCTTTGGATCTCAATACAAAGTTCTCCTTGATCTTCTTGGAGATCTATTCAAAGTAATACTTTTTGCGGTGTGTTTGTCGAGATCCGATGAATTGTGGGTTTATGATATTTAAATCTCTTCTAAATTCTTTTATGTATGATTTGTTATCTTTGCAAGTCTCTTCGAATTATCAGTTTGGTTTGGCCTACTAGATTGATCTTTCTTGCAATGCGAGAAGTGCTTAGCTTTGGATTCAATCTTGCGGTGTCCTTTCCTAGTGACAACAGGGGCAGCATGGCACGTATTGTATTGTTGCCATCTTGGATAAAAAGATGGGGTTTATATCATATTTATTGAGTTTATCCCTCTACATCATGTCATCTTTCCTAATGAGTTACTTTGTTCTTATGAACTTAATACTCTAGATGCATGCTGGATAGCGGTCGATGTGTGGAGTAATAGTAGTAGATGCAGAATCGTTTCGATCTACTTGTCGCGGATGTGATGCCTACATACATGATCATGCCTAGATATTCTCATAACTATGCACTTCTCTATCAATTGCTCGACAGTAATTTGTTCACCCACCGTAATACTTATGCTATCTTGAGAGAAGCCACTAGTGAAACCTATGGCCCCCCGGGTCTATTTCCCATCATATAAGTTTCCGATCTACTTTATTTTGCAATCTTTACTTTCCAATCTATATCGTAAAAATACCAAAAATATTTATATTATTATCTCTATCAGATCTCACTTTTGCAAGTGGCCGTGAAGGGATTGACAACCCCTTTATCGCGTTGGTTGCAAGGTTCTTATTTGTTTGTGCAGGTACAAGGGATTTGAGTGTAGCCTCCTACTGGATTGGTACCTTTGTTCTCAAAAACTAAGGGAAATACTTACGCTACTTTGCTGTATCACCCTTTCCTCTTCAAGGGAAAACCAACGCATGCTCAAGAGGTAGCAAACTCACACTTAAATAAACATCCCTCAAGTTATCTAAGTGATAAATGATCCAAATCAACTAACCCATGTCCAATCATCACGTGAGATGGGGTAGTCATCAATGGTGAACATCTCTATGTTGATCATATCTATTATAAGACTCACATTCGACCTCTAGTGTCCTGAGACCATGTGTGTGCATGCTAGGCTCGTCAAGTTTAACCCAAGTATTCTGCATGTGCAAAACTGTCTTACACCCGTTGTATGTGAACGTAGAGTCTACCACACCCAATCATCATGAGGTTCTTAGAAACGACGAACTTTGGCAATGGTGCATACTTGCGGAGAACACTTTTATATTGAAATTTAGTGAAGGGATCATCGTATAATGCTACCGCTGTTCTAAGCAAAATAAGATGCATAAAGGATAAACATCACATGCAATCAAAATATGTGACATGTTATGGCCATCATCATCTTGTTCTTTTGATCTCCATCTCCAATGCATCGTCATTATCTGCATCATCACTGGCTCGACACCTTGATCTCCATCATTGCATCGGTGTCATTTGGCCAACTAGTAGCTTCTACAACTATTGCTAACGCATAGCGATAAAGTTAAGCAATTACATGGTGCTTGAATTTAATACAATAAAGAGATAACCCTAAGGCTCCTACTGGTTGGCAATATTACAAAACTTGATCATCTCATACATCAACATATATCACATCATATCTTTACCATATCACATCAAAAAATGCCATGCAAAAACAAGTTAAACATCCTCTACTTTGTTGTTGCAAGTTTTATGTGGCTGCTACGGGATTCTAGCAAGAACCGTTCTTCACTATACAAAAACCACAATGGTGATTTATCAAGTTTGTTGTTTAAACTTCTTCAAGGAACGGCCGTAGTCAAATTCGTTTCAACTAAAGTAGGAGAAACAGACACCCGCCAGCCACATTGATGCAAAACAAGTTGCATGTGAGTCGGTGGAACCGGTCTCATATATGTGGACATGTAAGGTTGGTCGGGGTTGCTTCATCCCACAATAACACCGAATCAAAATAAGACATTGGCGGTAAGCAGTATTACTATCACCGCCCACATCTCTTTGTGTTCTACACATAGACGTGGCTCAGATGCCACTGTTGGGAAACGTTGCAAGGAAAATAAAAATTTTCTACGCACACACAAGATCTATCCATGGAGATGCATAGCAACAAGAGGAAGAGTGTGTCTACAAACCCTTGTAGACCATAAGTGGAAGCGTTTAGTAACACGGTTGATGTAGTCAAACTTCTTCCCGATCCAACCGATCAAGTACCGAACGTACGACACCTCCACGTTCAGCACACGTTTAGCTCGGTGACGTCCTCGCCTTGTTGATTCAGCAAGACGGCGAAGTAGTGGATGAGTTCTGGCAGTACAACAGTGTGATGACGGTGGTGGTTATGCTATGTCCGCAGGGCTATGCCTAAGCACAACGAAAATATGATCGAAGAATGAAACTATGGAGAGGGGCACTGCACACGGCTAAGAGATTGTCGTGGCTTTGTGTGGCGCTCCCCTCCCACTTGTATATAGGTGGGGGGAGGGAGGAGGAGCCCCAAATGGGGTCGAATCCCACTTAGGCTTCTGCCCCTAGCCACGCCCCCTTGCCTTTTTAGGAGGGCGGGGAAAGGCAGGGGAGAGTGGCGCTCCCCCCTTTCCTTTCTCCCATGAGGAGTGAAGGCAGGAGGGGCTAGTCCTTCCCCCTTTCCTTCCCTAGGGCCGGCGGCCAGGGAGAGGGGCGCGCCAGCTCCCTTGTGGGGTGGTCTGTCTCTCCCCTTTTCCCATTAGGCCCATAGACCTCCCGGGGTTGTCTGGAACCCCTTTCGGTGATCCAATGACTACGGTGTTCAAATATCATCGTCCTACATATTAATATTTACCTTCGGACCATTCCGGAGCTCCACGTCATGTTCGTGATCTCATCTAGGAATCCAAACAACATTCGGTCATAAAATCATATAACACTATATCATTAACAAACATTAACCATGCGGACCCTACGAGTTTGAGAACTATGTAGAAATGTCCGAGACACTTCTACGGTCAATAACCAATAGTGGAACTTGGAGGCCCATATTGGTTCCTACATATTCTATGAAGATCCTTATCGATCGAACTGTTATGACAACATACACAAGTCCCTTTGTCTGTCGGCATGTTACTTGCCCGAGACTCGACCGTCGGTATCTTCATACCTATTTCAATCTCATTACTGACAAGTCTCTTTACTCGTTTCATAATATAGCATCTCGTAACTAACTCCTTAGTCATTTGCTTTCAAGCTTATTGTGTTGTGTACTACTGAGAGGGCTCAGAAGTACCTCTTCGATGGTCGGAGTGACAAATGCCAATCTTGATCCATGCCAACTCAACAAATACCTTTGGAGATACCTGTAGAGCATCTTTATGATCACCCAGTTACATTGTGACGGATGGTAGCACACAAGGTATTCCTCTGGTATTCCAGAGTTGCATGATCTCATGGTCGAAAGAACATTTATTTGACATTCAAGAAAGTAGTAGCAATAAACTGAACGATCATATGCTAAGCTAATGGATGGGTCTCGTCCATCACATCATTCTCCTAATGATGTGATCCCATTATCTAATGACAACACATGTCTATGGTTAGGAAACCTTAACCATCTTTGATCAATGAGGTAGTCTAGTAGAGGCTTACTAGGGACATGGTATTTGTTTATGTATTCACACATGTATTTAAGTTTCTGATCAATACAATTCTAGCATGAATAATAAACCTTTATCATGAATAAGGAATATAAAATAACAACTTTATTACTGCCTCTAGGGCATATTTCCTTCAGTCTCCCACAGGGAAATCATGCTTTTTATTCAAGGAGCTATCGTGAATCTCTTCATAAATTTTTTCATCACAATTTTCAGATTCACTGGTTTCAAGCAAAACCTCATAAAGATAATCTAATGCACACAACTTACTAGCAATTGGTTCATCATAATTGGATCTTAAAAAGATTGGCAAGTGGACGAGGATCCATAGACTTTTAACAAGCAAAGATGCAAGAAAAAGGAAGGCACATGGTAACACAACCAAACAGAAGATCGAACAGAAGAGAGGCGAAGAAAAGGCAAAGGTTTTCGAAAATCGTTTTAGAAGTGGGGGAGAGGAAAACGTGAGGTGAATGGCGAATAATGTAATGCAAGGGAGAAGAGTTTATGATGGGTACTTGGTATAGCTTGACTTGGCGTAGATCTCCCCGGCAACGGCGCCAGAAATCCTTCTTGCTACCTCTTGAGCTTGCGTTGGTTTTCCCTTGAAGAAGAAAGGGTGATGCAGCAAAGTAGCGTAAGTATTTCCCTCAGTTATGAGAACCAAGGTATCAATCCAGTAGGAGATGATGGACAAGTCACCGAATACCTGCACAAACAATCAAGAACTTGCTACCAGCGCGATAAAGGGGTTGTCAATCCCTTCACGGTCACTCGCAAAAGTGAGATCTAATAGAGATAATAAAGTAAATATTTTTCGTACATTTGATGTATAGATTGGAAAGTAAATATTGCAAAATAGTAAACGAGATTCAACAATATGGTAAAGAGATGCAATATAATGGAAAAGAGACCCCGGGGCCATAGGTTTCACTAGTGGCTTCTCTCGAGATAGCATGTATTACGGTGCGTGAACAAATTACTGGCGAGCAATTGATAGAAAAGCGCATAATTAGGAAGACATCTAAGACAATGATCATGAACATAGGCATCACATCCGTGTCAAGTAGACCGACTCCTGCCTGCATCTACTACTATTACTCCACACATTGACTATTATCCAGCATGCATCTAGAGTATTAAGTTCATAAGAATGGAGTAACACATTAAGTAAGATGACATGATGTAGAGGGATAAACTCAAGCAATATGATATAAACCCCATCCTTTTATCCTCGAAAGCAACAATACAATACATGCCTTGCTGCCCCTACTGTCACTGGGAAAGGACACCGCAAGATTGAACCCAAAGCTAAGCACTTCTCCCATGGCAAGAAAGATCAATCTAGTAGGCCAAACTAAACCGATAATTCGAAGAGACTTGCAAAGATATCAAGTCATGCATATAAGAATTCAGTGAAGAACCAAATAATATTCATAGATAATCTTGTTCATAAATCCACAATTCATCAGATCTCGGCAAACACACCGCAAAAGAGTATTACATCGAATAGATCTCTAAGAACATTGTGGAGAACTTTGTATTGAGAATCAAAGGGAGAGAAAAAGACATGTAGTTAATAACTATGGACCCGAAGGTCTATGGTAAACTACTCACGCTTCATCGGAGAGGCAATGGTGTTGATGTAGAAACCCTCCATGATCGATTCCCCCTCCGGCAGATCACCGAAAAAGGCCCCAAGATGGGATCTCACGGGTACAGAAGGTTGCGGCGGTGGAAAAATGGTTTCGTGGCTCCCCCTAAAGTTTTTAGGGTATAAGAGTATATATAGGTGAAAGAACTACGTCGGTGGAGCTATGATGGGCCCACGAGGGTGGGAGGCGCGCCTAACCCCCTAGGCGCGCCCTCCTGCCTTGTGGACGCCTTGTTGCGTCTCTGACTTCAACTCCAAGTCTTCTGGTTTGCTTTCGGCCCAAGAAAGATCATCGTGAATGTTTCATCCCATTTGGACTCCGTTTGGTATTCCTTTTCTACAAAACTCTAAAAGAGGCAAAAATAAGAAACTGGCCCTGGCCCCTTAGTTATAGGTTAGTCCCAAAAATAATATAAAAGAGCATATTAAAGCCCATTAAACATCCAAAACAGATAATATAATAGCATGGAACAATCAAAAATTATAGATATGTTGGAGACGTATGACACCATACGTGGCAAGCATCTCGCCATCCGCATCCACCATCTCTTTGGAAAAGGATGCCATGATCTGGGCATAGGCGGCCATGATCTGGTCTTGGACGGGCTCCGTCGTGGCAAGGTATGCTGCGGAGGAACAGACGGGTGCCCGAACACTCTCGACGATTGCCAACTCTTCGACCGTAGGTTGATGACCGTTGTTAGAGAAGCTTCGTTCGATTTGTGCGGTGACCGCCAGGAGCTGGGCGTGGGTGGCCTCGACATGGTCGTGGGCGGCCTCCATCAGGGCTAAGGCTGCTATCGGCGTTCTGGGAACGGGGGTCCCCAGACTTGCCTGCCTGCGGCCTGCGGCGTGGCTCAAGCGGAGGCCCAGTGTAGCCGAGCTTCATCAGCTCAAGCTCAAGACCCTCGCGAGGGGCCTAGCCTTGCGGGGCGGATGACAGGAAGCTTCCTAAGGAGCAGCCTCATCAGGCGGGCTCATGAGGAGGCGGAGAGATCTAGGAAGGGTACCTCGCGAGGTGCCCGTGACGCAAGCCATGACGATCGAGACCAGGCGGGCTCCAGCCTGTGCAGTGTCCTTGTTTCCCCTTCGGTGCAAAGGGGGCAAGAACATGCCAAGGCATCAGGCAAAGGTTACCATTTTGGTGCAACAAGACCAAGACCAGCGGAACAATACGATGGAGGTCACCGTGGAGCCCAGGATGACGTCACCATCAGAGTCTTTCGTAGTCGAAGACCAACTTTAGTCAGGATAAGTGTACTAGATGTTCCCCTTCAAAATGGCCAGCTGTTGGCGCCCTTCCCGCTCATTTTTTGGGAAGAGGACCAGGGCCTCTATAAATAGAGCTAGCCACCACAGAGTAGGGGGATCCGGATTGGGAGAAAGAGAAGGGAGAAAATAAACCCTTCCGAAGGGGCAACACCATCACAAGAATATCCCTCGCGAGGCTGTTCTTCCTTTGTATTGTTCATCATCAGCCCCTGAGGAAATCCACCACACCACACACTGGAGTAGGGTATTACATCACAATGGTGGCCTAAACCAGTATAAACCTCGTGTCCCTTGTGTGTTCTTCTTTCTAGCCTAGATTCCTTGCGAGGCTTCGAGACGTGAGTTGGTAGGGGAGAGGTCTTCGCGCGCACCCCAGAGTTCGAACCTCAAGGGTCTGCCGGAACCCGAAATTCGACATTTGGCGTGCCGGGTAGGGGTGCGCCGGAATCCTCGTTCCACCGCCTCGTGTTTCGTCGTCCGTCGCGCCTATGTCTGACGCTCGCCAAGCCCGCGCCGAGCGTCGGGCTGCTCTTGCGGCCCATGTCGCCCAGACGACCCCCGTCGGCGGGCCTCCCCGTTGTTCCCCGTTGCCTGCCGCCCACGCCGCCACCGGCCCGGCGGGGAATGATACGTCTCCGTCGTATCTTTTGTTTTTTCCATGCCAATATTATTCAACTTTCATATACTTTTGGCAACTTTTTATACTATTTTTTGGGACTAACATATTGATCGAGTGGCCAGTGCCAGTTCCTGTCTATTGCATGTATATGAGTTCTTTATGACTAATGTGAGTCCATGGATTATACACACTTTTACCTTTGCATCATTGCTAGCCTCTTCGGTACCGTGCATTGCCCTTTCTCACCTCGAGAGTCAGTGCAAACTTTGCCGGTGCATCCAAATCCCGTGATATGATACGCTCTATCACACATAATCCTCCTTATATCTTCCTCAAAACAGCCAGCATACCTACCTATCATGGCATTTCCATAGCTATTCCGAGATATATTGCCATGCAACTTCCATCATCATCATATACATGACCTGAGCATTCATTGTCATATTGCTTTGCATGATTGTAAGATAGCTAGCATGATGTTTTCATGGCTTGTCCGTTTTTTTAATGTCATTGCTACGCTAGATCATTGCACATCCTGGTACACCGCCGGAAGCATTTATATAGAGTCATATCTTTGTTCTAGTATCGAGTTGTAAGTAATTAAAAGTGTGATGATCATCATTATAGAACATTGCCCCATAAAAAACAAAAAAAACAAAAAAAGGGAAAGGCCAAAGAAGCCTAAATAAAAAAGGGGGCCAAAGAAGCCCACCCAAAAAGAAAAAAAAGGAAAAAAGAAAAAGAAAAGGGGAAATGTTACTATCCTTTTTCCACACTTGTGCTTCAAAGTAGCACCATGTTCTTCATATAGATTGTCTCCTATGTTTTCACTTTCATATACTAGTGGGAATTTTCATTATAAAACTTGGCTTGTATATTCCAACGATGGGCTTCCTCAAATGCCCTAGGTCTTCATGAGCAAGCAAGTTGGATGCACACCCACTTAGTTTCTTTTGTTGAGCTTTCATACACTTATAGCTCTTAGTGCATCCGTTGCATGGCAATCTCGACTCCTCACATTGACATCAATTGATGGGCATCTCCATAGCCCGTTGATTAGCCGCGTTGATGTGAGACTTTCTCCCTTTTTGTCTTCTCCACATAACCTCCATCATTATATTCTATTCCACCTATAGTGCTATATCCATGGCTTGCGCTCATGTATTGTGTGAGGGTTGAAAAAGCTGAAGCGCGTTAAAAAGTATGAACCAATTGCTCGGCTTGTCATCGGGGTTGTGCATGATGGGAGCATTTTTGTGTGAAGAAAATGAAGCATGTCCAAACTATATGATTTTGTAGGGATAAGCTTGCTTTGGCCTTGTTGTTTTGAAAACACATGATTGCTTTATTTGTATGCTCGAAGTATTATCGTTTTTATGTCAAATGATAGACTATTGCTTTGAATCACTCGTGTCTTAATATTCATGCCATGATTAGACATATGACAAGATTATGCTAGGTCGCATTCCACATCAAAAATTAACTTTTTTATCATTTAGCTACTCGAGGACGAGCAGGAATTAAGCTTGGGGATGCTGATACGTCTCCGTCGTATCTATAATTTTTGATTGTTCCATGCCAATATTATTCAACTTTCATATACTTTTGGCAACTTTTTATACTATTTTTTGGGACTAACATATTGATTTAGTCCCCAGTGCCAGTTCATGTCTGTTGCATATTTTTTGTTTCGCAGAAACCCAATATCAAACGGAGTCCAAACGGGATAAAAACGGACGGAGAATTATTTTGGAATATTTGTGATTTTTGGGAGGAAGAATCAACACGATACGATGCCCGAGGTGGCCACAAGAGTGGCCCACGCCACCACTCCAGGGGGGCGCGCCCCCCTATCTCGTGGGCCACCCATAAGGCGGTTGATGCCCTTCTTTGGCTGCAAGAAAACTAATTTTTGGAAAACGATCTGGGCGAAGGTTTCAATCCAATCGGAGTTACGGATCTCCAGATATAAAGGAAACGGTGTCAGGACAGAATCTGAGAACGCAGAAACAGAGAGATAGATCCAATATCGGAGGGGCTCTCACCCCTCCCAAGCCATGGGAGCCAAGGACCAGAGGGGAAACCCTTCTCCCATCTAGGGAGGAGGTCAAGGAATAATAATAAGAATGGGGCCTCTCTCCCCCTTGCTTCCGGTGGCGCCGGAGCGCTACCGGGGACCATCATCATCACCGCAATCTTCACCAACACCGCCATCATCTTCGCCAACGTCTCCATCACCTTCCCCCATCTATATTCAGTGGTCCACTCTCCCGCAACCCGCTATACCGTCTACTTGAACATGGTGCTTTATGCTTCATATTATTTTCCAATGATGTGTTGCCATCCTATGATGTTTGAGTAGATTTTCGTTGTCCTATCGGTGATTGATGAATTGCTATGATTGGTTTGAGTTGCATGTTTTATTAAGTGCTATCCTATGGTGCCCTCTGTGTCGCGCAAGCGTGAGGGATCCCCGCTGTAGGGTGTTGCAATGCGTTCATGATTCGCTTATAGTGGGTTGCGTGAGTGACTGAAACACAAACCCGAGTAAGGGGATTGTTGCGTATGGGATAAAGGGGACTTGATGCTTTCATGCTATGGTTGTCTTTTACCTTAATGAATCTTTAGTATTTGCGGATGCTTGCTAGAGTTCCAATCATAAGTGCATATGATCCAAGAAGAGAAAGTATGTTAGCTTGTGCCTCTCCCTCAAATAGAATTGCAATAGTGATTACCGGTCTAGTAACATAGTCAATTGCTTAGGGACAATTTCACAACTCCTACCACCACTTTTCCACACTCGCTATATTTACTTTATTGCATCTTTATCTAAATAGCCCCTAGTTTATATTTACATGTTCTTTATTATCTTGCAAACCTACCCTATCACACCTACAAAGTACTTCTAGTTTTATACTTGTTCTAGGTAAAGCGAACGTCAAGCGTGCGTAGAGTTGTATCAGTGGTCGATAGAACTTGAGGGAATATTTATTCTACCTTTAGCTCCTCGTTGGGTTCAACACTCTTACTTATCAAAAACTGTTGCGATCCCCTACACTTGTGGGTTATTAAGACCTTTTTCTGGCGCCGTTGCCGGGGAGTCATAGCGTGGGGTGAATATTCTCATGTGTGCTTGTTTGCTTTATCACTAAGTAATTTTTATTTGCTGTCCTTAGTTGTTTTCTATCTTTAGTTATGGGTAGGAAACGCAAAATACCAAAAAAATTAGTTGTACCTACTGCTCCAATGGATGAAGAACCACTCAAAATCTATCACACTACTGAAGGTTTTTACTTGGATTATCTTCGATCCCTATGTGCTCGTGTTGAAACCCCAACTAGCTTACAATACAAAAAAAGACACTTCCGTGATGACACGTGTGTGTCACAGTAGGTCGCGTTTTTTGTCATGCATGTACATCCATGACGATTTTATGACAGAATCAAGAAAGTCATACCTGTGCTGTCGTAGAAGTGTTCCATGACATTACCAAAATTATCATCACGGAAGTGTCCAGTTCCATGACGATAAATCATGCGTCACAGAAGTGCTTTCGTCAAGGGTGACCGACACGTGGCATCCACCGCAACGGAACGCCGTTAAGCTATCGGGTCGGGTTTTGGATCTGATAACCCGTTAACATCCCCGTCCAATGGGGATTTTCCACGTGTAAAATCATCATTGGCTGGAGGAAACACGTGTCAGCTCATCATTGGGACAGATGTCATCCACTCATTGGACACAAGGCGCCTATGATACGTCGACACGTGGCACGGCACAACAGTGGCCCATTCCTGTGAAATGGCCGTCCCGTTTGACTTGGTCAAAAGCTGGCGGGCCGGCCCATGGAAAGCCTGTTAACGGCCTATTAGCATATAGCCCATTTATAGCCCGCTAACCCAAGGCCCATTACGCCCTATGCGAAATAGGCCTAGTAGCGTCATTTGGGCCATCCAATATGATTCCAGCCCGTTTTCACTTCTGGCCCATGTATGGCCCATGACGTCTTTCGGCCCATATGAGGCCCTTTGTAACTCTTGGCCCATTAGCGGCCCCTGCTGAAACTGGCCCGTAATGAACAGTGTATTACTTAACACCCATTAATGGCCCACAGTGAAACTGGCCCGTAATGAACAGTGTAACACTTTATACCCATTAACGGGCGGTTATTCCGTTTGGCCGTTTCCAGCCCTAGTTAACTTTTGGCCTTCTGAGGGCCCATTTATTCTTGGGCTCATTTGCAGCATTCAGTTACTTACGCCCGTTACTGTCATTTTCTGCTTGTGGGCCAAATTCAGCCCGTCGTTACAGTCGGCCCGTTTGTGATCCGTTAGTATGTTGGGCCATTTTCATAGCATCACCAAGTACGGCCTAATAACGGCCCGTTATGGTCAGCCCATAAAACGTATGATTTCCATTATAGGCCCGTCTACGGCCCATTAAAGTCCCGTACAAGACCCATAAATGAGTCGGCGGCCCATGGATCCTACGTGACGTAGAAGGTCCATGGATCCTGCGTGACGTAGAAGGCCCATGGATCCTGCGAGACGTAGAAGGCCCATGGATCCTGCGAGCTGTAGAAGGCCCATGGATCCAACGGCCCGTGAAGGGCCATGGTCAGGCGAGTTGGCCCCCGTTTGAACGATATAGCATATTCAAAGAATTATCCTACTCAATACTATAACCTCTAAAAAGCATACACTATACAACAAAGAGATAAAGGCATAGAAAGGTAGAATAATCCATTGAGTTTACATCTAATCTGGACAATACCTGCTGGTATCTCACTAATGTTTATGGACCTAACAGCTCTGAAGATAAACATGAATTTACTGATTGGCTTATGGGTCTGAATATGAACCAGTCTAAGTTATGGATGATCCTGGGCGATTTTAATTACATAAGAAGTCCTAACAATAGAAACAAACCTAGTGGTGATCCTGCTAGTATGATGACTTTTGATAATATCATTGTTAACCTGGATCTGGCAGAAATCCCTCTCAAAGGAAGAGCTTTCACATGGAGCAATAAACAAGATCAACCTTTATTGGAAAAGTTAGACTGGATTTTTACCAGCTCCCACTGGACTATTGTCCATCCATCTACTATGGCTATTCCATTAGCTAAAATTTCTTCTAACCATGTGCCTATCAAAATCCAGATTGACAGCAATATTCCCAGAAGCCAGATATTCAGATTTGAAGAGTATTGGACTGAATTCTGTGGTTTTATTGAAACTGTGGAGAAGCATTGGTCAAATTCCACTCATTTCTCTGATTCTGCTAAGAATTTAAACTCCAAGTTTAAATCTATCAGAAGAGGTTTGAAATCTTGGAGCAAGCAATACTCCTGATTGAACAAAATCATTGATAATTGTTGTTTCTATGTGAAACTATTTGATGGCATTGAGGATCAAAGACCACTAGCTAGGGTGGAAAAGAATTTCAGGAAATTGCTCATCAAACATACAAACAAGTTGCTGGAGGCTAAGAGAATCTACTGGAGAATCATGGCAAACATCAGATGGGCAAATCTTGGTGATGAGAATACCAAATTCTTTCATGCAATTGCTACTTATGTATTTAGGCATAACTACATCACATATCTTATGACTATGGATGGACAACAAGTATTTGATCATGATCATAAAGCTGCTATGCTATGGGCATCTTTTAAAGATAGGATTGGTACTAAAACAATCTGCACACAAAACTTTGACATATCCCACCTTGCTATGGAGGAGGATCTTTATGACCTAGATAGGCCCTTCAGTAATGATGAGATTGATGATATCATCAATAAAATGCCCAATGACAAATCTCCTGGACCTGATGGTTTTAATGGCCTATTTATGAAGAAATGCTGGCACATAATCAAGCAGTATTTCTACAAATTCATCAATGATTTCTACAATGAAATTGTTTCCCTGGCTCATATTAACACTGCGTACATTACTTTGACACCCAAGAATGACAATCCTGAAACTCCTGATGATTATAGGCCCATCTCACTTGTAAGTATGCCTATCAAAATTCTTACTAAACTCCTTGCTAATAGAGTGCAGCAGATTATTATATCTAGTATCGGCAAGAATCAATATGGGTTTATTAAGACAAGGAATATTCAGGATTGCCTTGCATGGAGTTTTGAATACATACATATGTGCCACAAATCCAAGAAAGAGATCATTATTTTTAAGATTGACTTTGTTAAGGCTTTTGATAAAGTGAACTACAAGGCTATCTTATTCATGATGAAGCATCTGGGTTTTACCAAGAAATGGATTAGATGGGTCTCATCTATCCTATCTACTGCTTCCACATCTGTCATCCTTAACAGTGTTCCAGGCAAATGCATTCAATGTAAGTGTGGTGTCAGGCAAGGAGATCCTTTTTCCCCTCTTCTATATGTTATGGTTGGAGAATTATTGCAAATCATGGTTAATGATTCTTGGAGAAATGGAACACTATCTCTACCCATTGAGACTAATTTTACTGAATGTTACCCCATCATACAATATGCTGATGACACCCTGGTTATCTTGCCTGCTGATGAGGTACAAATTAGAAGTTTCATTGAGATACTCGACAACTTCTCAAAATTCACTGGGCTTGTTGTAAACTATAGTAAATCTTCCATGGTACCAATCAATATGTCTGATGATAAAGCTCAGGAGCTGGCAAATACCTTCAACTGCAAAAAAGAAGCCATGCCTTTAACATATCTTGGTCTACCAATGGGATCTACAAGTCCTAAAGTGGCAGATTTGATGCCCATGGTATCAAGACTTGATCATAGACTTTCTGGCATTGCCTCATTAATGTCATATTCTGGGAGACTTGTTCATAGTTGCTGCTCTGCAAATTTTTGCTATGTGTTGCATAAGAGTACCTTTAACCATATTGGACCACTTTGAAAAATCTGGCAGGAATTTTCTTTGGTATGGTAAGGATATCAATAAAAAAGGCAATTGTCTTGTTAAATGGGATAATGTTTGCTTGCCAAAAAAGGCTGCGGGACTGGGTGTGTTAGATCTGAGAACACAAAACAAAACTCTGCTTATTAAATTTCTTTACAAATTCTTCAATAAGGAGGATATCCCCTGGGTTAACCTTATATGGAACAATTACTACGATAATGATGAGATACCTAGTTTCCCTACAATGATGGGATCCTTTTGGTGGAGAGACTGTTGCTCGAATTGGCAAGACTTCAAAAACATGACTATATGCTATGCTGGGAGAGGTGATACAATTAAGCTATGGTCAGATAAATGGTGTTCTTATACAATATCACAGTCAATGCCTCAACTATTTTCCTATGCAAAGAATGCTGACACAACTCTTGCAACTGTCAGCAACATGGATAATAGTGAATTTTATGATTTGTTCCACCTGCCTATGTCTTCTATTGCTGTTTAACAGAGTATCAACCTTATAGAGCTGATCAACAATAGAGAGAATCAGCAGCTGCCAGATTCTTGGAAATTCTATTGGGGTGACACAAGGTACTCTAATAAGAGAATATACCTTGAACTTATGGGAAACCCTGTTGATGCACCTAAACCTTATCAATGGATATGGAAATCATGCTCTTTACCCAAGAAGAAATTCTTCTTCTGGCTCTTGTTACAACACAAATTAAACACTAGAGATCTACTAAAAAGGAAGAATTTCTACATTGAGACTAGTAAGTGTGAATTATGTGATGATGAACCTAATGAACATCTAATGCATCTGTTTTTTAGCTGTGATTTCAGCCAAAACTTCTGGATGAACATTGGCTACCAATGGAAGACTGATCATAACCATATGGAAATGCTCCTGGAGGGAAGGAAGCAAGATACCCATGGATGCTTTAAAGAATGTTTGATTGCTGGATGCCGGAGTCTCTAGAAACACAGAAATAGCATTATTTTTTATCACAAGGTCAAAAATATGGCCTACTGTATTGCCACTTTCAAGGAGCACTACTGCATGATTACAAAGAAGGCAAAACCAGGATTGAAAGAGGGCATGCAAAGCTGGCTAGATCATTTGTAGACTCTTCATTATCCAGTAATATATCCATCATGTAAATCCATATGTAATTGTTCCCCTATTATAATGAAAATGAGAATCACAGTGGGGATTTCCCCCATTGTTTTTGTCAAAAAAATAACAATCCTACACTATACAATAAAGAAATTACAGCCGATTATACTCACTGGGCATTATGGTTCGGCACAGGTGATTATAAAGCATACACAAATAACAAATTACATACACTGGGCAAATACATCTCATACATCATGGACGCGCATCAACTTAACTCCATTTGAACTATAATCTCTTCAGAAAATAGGATTGGCCGGATTCAGATAGCACAAATTTCAGTGTGCAAAATCTCCAATTCCTTCATGGTTACCTCGGTGTCTTGTTTCATTTTTTGACTCCTGCATCTAATACCTGCATGTCCAGTCTCAACTTGTTGATTATACGTTGACAATCATGTACACGTTGTCTTGCCACCTCTAGTTGATGCTCGAGAACATCAGCACATTCCAATTCCAATCCATAATCATTCGGTAATGGCCATGCCACACTGCTCGTAGATTTTTGTGTTGATGTCACTTCATCCTGAAATGTTTCTGTAAGTACACATGACTAGGGCAAAAATATAGTTACAACAGTGAAGCAAACAAGACACTATTTTGTACTACATGGCAAAACAGGACTAACAATAATGTTACACGTCACTTTCACAGAAAAAATGTTACACATCATGAAGCATAAGCATGTGATATTTTAAAAATTATAAAAAAGATAGTCTGTGCAGCCTGCATACAGAAATCCCTCTTATCTCACAAGAGGAGCATGATGTTGGGGCCCAATCAAAAACACAGACAAGTTACAAATTTAGACAGCACGCTGCGTACAAGTAAGCAAGCAGTTGGCCATTCTGTACCTCAATTAAAGTCTTAGGGAGCAAAATGAATAACAGAGGGTTTCATAAAAACATACTACAACAGGCAAAACTATGCAATCATTAGCGTAGTATAAACTAGATTGTGAGCCTCATGCAATAATAGTTGGTTAATAGACTTCAAAGCTTCAGGCATACTTCGGCAGAGTAATTAAATGGTAACGCCTTTAATTATGTCAACTAATAGTGATACAAGTACCGAACATCAGGCATAATTAATTGGGCATCTCATTAAGTGAGGACAAATAAAGCAATTGAAAAGGGAAAATTAACTATGCCTGAAACAAACAAGGAATTGAACTGTTGAGTTGCATACAGTGACTTACCTTAGCAGGTTGAAGAGGCTCAGCGCAGCTCCTACTTCTCTTGCAAGGCTCCTTCCTAACATCTTGTACTTGGAAATCCTCAATCTTATCTTCATTGTACCCCCTCTGCAAGGTGACACAAACTAGTTACTCTTCTCCTTGGAAGATAAATATGCATACTTTCCAGTTTGTGAACACAAAAGGATGAGATTATAACAAAACAACACCACATAATGAAACATGCCGCATCTCTTGCACTTGCACACAATGAAACGATCATTTACTATGTCTGCACTATGTAAAAACTAGGCATACCTTCGAACTGGATCTCCAGGTACTCTTGGAGAGCCTACTGTAGTGTACAGCCAAACCTTTATGTCACCTATGAGTTAGACAAGGCCCCACTATAGCAGCCCTTAGTGTTTAAATCGTTGACAAGCTCTGTTAGAGTGTTAGGTCAAGAACAACAAGTAATCAAAGCAAACAGTCCTAGTATGGCTGGCTGATGCAAACAAGCAATTGAACAGATGTGTGAGCAAATCTTACATATCAAGAAAAGAAGCAAAGAAGGAGGCTTAAAGGCCATCACTTGACTGACCAGATTTAAGGGGCATTTAAACATCATGTGCAGCGTATGAGCTAACATAAACATTGCATATTCCAGATTCTACAATGGAATGCACATGTATTAGGTTATGCCATGTATGATGATGCCTAAATGTACAGATAGTAGGCAGGAGTGATTGATCATTCTACGCACAATTGAATTGCAAGTTAAGGGCCAGTTCGATTCCGCCTTTTCAGGGCATATTGTCAAAATAAGCCATAAAAGATGTAAAGAAGTCACTTTTGAGTTATGGGCTTGGGCTTAACTAATTTCGCTTTGGAGGGGGGTGTTTCGGGTAGTAGAACCTCACTAAAAATTGAAGGGAAGGGGAATAGTGAAATGACTCTGTTGTCTGCCTATATTACACTCAAAATGCAACTGCTGATTCCCGTGTCACACCTGACCCTCAAGTAAAAACAAACACGCATTCATTCATTGCCCTGCCCGCTTGCATCTCCTCTCCCCTTTCCCTCTACCTTGATCCCCTACCTGCAGCACTAGGGTTCCTCCAGCGAGCCGTCGCCACTGGTCCCATCTGGCCTGCTCCTCGATGATGCTATGTCCAGCTAGGATACATGGCCGACAGATAGGGGCAAATCTCCCTGACTGCTCCTCCCTCTGGCGCCGCCCCTCATTCTCATGGTCTCCAGCAGCTGCTCCACTGTGGTTCGTCCAACGCACTACTCCGGCGGGCGCTGCACAACTACGGCTGATGCCACACTGTGACAGAAGGCACCTTGTTCTCCCTGCCCTCCTCCCAGGCCAGGGCCTTGAGGTGCTGTTGAAGGATGAGCTCATCCAACAAGGTGAGGATCTCCTTTGATTTTTTGCCAAATTTTCATTCTGATCCACTATACGATGAATTGCAATGAGCTGCTTCTGCTGCTGCTATATGATGCATTGCTAATAGCTACTCCTGCTGCTGCTATATTATGAATTGCTATGAGCTGCTGCTGCTGTATGATGAGTTGCTATGAGCTGCTGCTGCTGCTATATGATGAATTGCTATGAGCTGCTGTTGCTGCTATATGATGAGTTGCTACAAGCTGCTCCTGCTGCTGCTATATGATGAATTGCTATGAGCTACTCCTGCTGCTGCTATATGATGAATTGCTATGAGCTGCTCCTGCTGCTGCTATATGATGAATTGCTATGAGCTGCTGCTGGTATATGATGAATTGCAGACTGCTGCTGCTATATGATGAGTTGCTATGAGCTGCTGCTGCTGCAATATGATGCTTTCAGGTGGTGTTGCTATATGATAATAACCAGCCACTTGGACCATCGAATTTCAATAAATAATTGTTCTTCATTTAAATCTGGGTCATGCGTTCTTCGTTTAAATTAGACAATGGGATCTCTATGGAAAACATTGACCAAAGTAGATTGTGCCAAGTAGATGGTATCTTTGTATTTGCATTTTGAGCAAATAGTGATGGTCTATTTTCCTATCATATTAATTACTGCACTGGGTTCAATTTCTGATGTTTGCAAGTCAAATTAATTTCCATATGGACAACAAAATGAAAAATATATAATGCAATCTAGACTTTCCACTGATCATGCCAAAGATAAGCTGAAAACGCAATGAAAAGAACTGGTTGGCATATTACATGGAGCTTATATTCACAGGTGCTTATTTTCTTAGTATAAGTCATAATAACTGTCCCTAAGAAACTTGGCTAATAGAACTGGCATACAAATAACATGTCATGATGATTGCAATGGAGGAGTGACATACCATAGCACACTGTATAGGCTCACCGCTGTCTCTCCTTTTTTGCGATGTTCCATGAAATTGCCACATACATCTTGTACTTTTTCATTGTGTAACCCTATCTGCAAGTTGACATGGCTAATTTCAGAGATCTCTACATGATACTACATTGCATATCCCTTGTGCATATTTAAACCACCAATTAACGATTGTGTGCGTAGCATAAACTAGCCATGACTCTGTATGCTATACTAGCATGCACTCTAAGGGAGCCTAATGTAGTGCACTGGAATTCGTACATGCCACCTACGATTTTGTGTAATGTACTGCCCCTATTCCTAAATATATGTCTTTGTAGAGATTCCAGTATGGACCACATACAGATGTATATAGATGCATTTTCGAGTGTAGACTAACTCATTTTGCTCCGTATGTACCCTATAGTGGAATCTCTAAAAGACTTATATTTAGAAACGGAGGTACGAGGTAGTATCATGTATGACATCTACAAATCTAATTTAGCAGCCAGTAGTAGAAATCATTGTCTGCACAAAGGGATTACTGGTCGAAAATCCTAGCAAAGCACGCTGGCAGGCACAGAACAATACAAGAGAGAGAGATGCGCTTACAAGATCATAGCAATGCCTCAGTCCAGGATCTTCGTTGGCAAAGCTGTTAGATCCAGAAGAAACATCATCCTTGTAGTTTTTGCCAGCTGCATAACAGGTAACAGCGACCGGTTAGTATATTTGAAGTGCATCGGGCAGGTGATGCTGGACGGATTTAAAGGTGACAAGTACCTAGGCCGTGGCAGGTGCTTGGCATCTCTCCAGACGGTGGGAATCAGGTTAGAAACATCGAGGGTGATGATGCTGCGCTGGCTGTCGGGGTCTGGTAAGGAGATCTATAACCGAAGAGTAGGGTGTTTGTGGAGCTGCTCCGGTAGGGTGGACTACGGTGTGGGCGAAGCGGATCTGTGGCCGTGGACGAGGGCGTAGGTGAAGCTGCTCTGGTGGTTGGGTTAAGGATGGTGTCGACGACGTAGATCTGCGACCATGGACGGGGCGTCAGAAGCTGCTCCGGTGGTTGGGTTAAGGATGGTGTCGATGATGCGGATCTACGGCCGTGGACGGGGCGTCAGAAGCTACTCCGGTGGTTGGGTTAAGGGTGGTGTCGACGATGCGGATCTGAGGCCATGGACAGGGTGTCAGAAGTTGTTCCGGTAGGTTGGATGAGGGTGCGAGGATGCAGATCTGAGGTCGTGGACTTGTGAGTTGGCAAAGCTGCCCCAGTAGGGTTGAGAATGGTATAGGCGAACCTACTCCGGTAGGGTTGACGATGGTGTCGGCGAAGCGGCTCTGGTAGGGTTGAGGAAGGTGTCGGTGAAGAGGATCAGAGGCCGTCGATGGGAGCATCGGTGGGGCGGCTCCGAGGGGTGTGGACGAAGCGTCTCCGGTGGGGAGTACGAATGAGCCGCTGTAGATGCGCGGCTGTTGACGACAGTACCGACAAAGCAGATCTGGCGCCATGGACAAGGCCGACACTGAATGGGCTGTGGTACAGTGGTGGATGAGCAGTCTACTTGTTTCTAGGGGAGGTGGGAGGGGTAGATGCGGCCGCAGAAGCAAATCCGGTGAGGTGGGCGCTGCTGGCAGTGAATGTGCTATGGTACGCCGGTGGATGAGCAGTCTAGGCTTTCGAGAGGGGAGGGGAGAAAGGGCTATGAAGTACGGACGGCATGATGTAAGATGCTCTTGTGCTGTGGAGTTTGTCGTTTTTGCGGTAGGGGGAGAGGAAATGGGGGTGCCGTGTAGTCGGGGGAACCAGAAGTTACCAAAGCAGCCCCGACCTATCATGTAGATGAGGGCGGTATTGTAACTGTTGGTCTCCGTGCACCAAGGACAAAAGGGGGATTTCGCATGCTAAAGACTAATGTGGCGGAAAGTTTAGAAGGAGGCGGGAGATTTTGCCGCCCACAGGATCGTTCGTATCTAGTTTCAACTGTTTTTGGACCGTGCTAGCGGGAAGGTCATGCTAGACTGTGTACACGGGGCACGCGTCAGCAGTTAATAACTAGTGTGAAGTCCACCCCAGAAAAAAAGACAATAACTCGGGATGATGGCCGATAACTTGGACGTTCACACGGGCGCGGCCAATCATACGGGTGTAGTGGCGCGTTCTCAAAAAAAGGGATCAAACGCTCATCCTATGTATTTCTCGTGTAAATAGATAATTTGGTGCCATTGGTTATTTACTTTAAACATAATGCATTGACGTGTTAGTGTAGAGGCGCACAAAAAGAAATGGATATTGTAGTTAGCTACTTAAAAGTGTTACCTCATATGATTACATAGCCTCCATTTCATAAATTGCGTACCGTTGAATTCATATATGAATATTACATATATTACTTCAAAATAGAAACTTAAATCATCCAAGACTAATGAATTTGAATGCAAGAGTAACAATGGTGCATGTGCATGATAGCTACATTGGTTGTTTGAAGAAACATCACTGTAACTTTGGCATGCACAACTGAAAAGGTTTATTTAAATAGAAAAAATGTGATATGTGAGTGTCCAATCTTTACAGCGTTGAATCGATATTGTACCTTTGGCCACGATACGAAGTAGATATTGACTTATGTTCAAGCGATGCACGTCCACGATCGCTAGATAGTGATACGTGAATGAATTGTGCAATCTCTCTCACACGCATACATATCTCATTTCCCTGTGGGCATTGGAATCACACACGCGCACTTCATGTATTTCTCTCCCTCCGTCAGGGTTAAATTCATCTTTCTACCCCGTCCTACAAGTCTCTCACACAGAAACACACACGCTCTCTATGTCTAACACGCCCACCCCTTTAGTTCCGCCCACCCGCAGCCACTAATGTCTCAAAGTATAATAATGTCTCTCACACATATGCTATCTACCTATCCCTTAATATAGCTAGATATGTGTCACACAAACTCCTTCTCCCTACTAGCAAGTTGCCCATGCGTTGCACGGAACATCAAGATGCATTTGTATGAGAAGTTTATCTTGTGGGAGAAAAGGATGAATGATGGAATGACTTATTTGCAAATGCGGAGAGGGGTGTGGGTATCTTTTTGCAAAATTGCCATATTTTCCTTCCTGTCCGTCGGATATAAATTGGATGGCCTATATTGCAGGATGGTAGGAACACCATCATCACCAACTTTGTTTTTATAAGAGTAGAGATATGTGAGTGTCACTGCCCCCCCACACACCCACACTTCCCAACACCGAAGGAGTAGGGTGACACCTTGATCTTGATACTAATCTATTGACTGACTTCTATCTCAAACATACACACACACACTACCCGACACCGAAGGAGTAGGGTGACACCTCTGTCTTGATACTAATCTATCGACTGGATTCTCTCTCAAACATACACACACTCACACTACCCGGCACCAAAGGAGTAGGGTGGCATATCGATCTTGATAATAATCTATCTACTCCTCTTTCAAACACACACACACACACTCGCTAGTTGTGCCTCTGTGCCTACCGTGCACACTCTCGATACGTCTTTCTCTCCCCCCCATAATGACAGCAGAAGGGTGACAACTCGATCTGATCATAATCTGTCAATTGGTTTCTCTCTCAAACATTGTGTCTTGGTGCCTCGCTCGGTAGCCCCTCCATATGTAGACTTCTCACGCGCGCACAGCTGTAGTGACGATGCCGTTGAACCCAGTGTGCCTTGTTTTTACCGGCCTCATGTGATAGTTTTCACCCTGTTTTCAGTTAACTAACAAGGCAACCTTTTCTTTGTTACTACTAGTGAATCTGAAATCATTCGGGGTAGACATAAAATATATCACTTCAACCCATATATCGCTGCAACTATTTTAAAAGAAATTAGCTAGCTGCCAGTGCGTTGCACGGAACATCAAGATGCATTTGTATGAGTAGTTTATCTTGTGAGAGAAAAGGCTGAACGAGGGAAGGCCTTATTTGTGAACGTGGAGAGACGTGTGGGTATATTTTTGCAAAATTGCCATAGTTTATTTCCTATCCGTTAGATATAAATATGACGACCTATATTGCAGGATGGCACACACACCATGATCACCAACTCTGTTTTCTACTCCCTCCGTCTGAAAATACTTGTCATCAAAATGGATAAAAATAGATGTATCTAAAACTAAATACGTCTAGATACATTTCCTTTTATCCATTTTGATGACAAGTATTTCCGGACGGAGGGAGTATTTGTCTTTTTAGAGATTTCAACAAGTGACTATGACCGGACCTTACCAACATACTCAAAAAAGTAGTCCATAATTTTGATGTTACCCTCTTTTCTTGGCGGTGCAGTGCCATCTGGATACCTCATAAATAAATCAAGGACAAATCTGACCCCTTCCTGAAAAGACATACGTAGCAAAATGAGTGAATCTACGCTCTAAAATATGTCTACATACACATCCGTATGTGGTAGTCCATTTGAAATCTGAAAAGACAAATATTTAGGAACGAATGGAGTATATATAAGAGTAGACATGGAGATATATCTCTAGCATGGTCTAGAACAAAAATGTGCTGGGCTGGTTAGCGCCGGATGCTCGCAACGCGATGACATGAGTTTGAATTCTGTCTTTTAACTTTAGATTTTTATATTATATATTACTCTACTTATTTAATATATACTTCTTTCGCTACTGTACTGACAGTGGAACCCACAGAGTACTTAGAATATTAAGGATGGACTTGTTTCTTTTTAACTTTCTGTACGAAGTTGTAGCCACCCTGCAAGTCACATGTACACTGTACATGCAATTAACTTTTTATAGAGGGACAATCATACATGAAGTTAACTCAAATGGATTGGATGCCACTCTATTATTTCCAGCATAAAGAGCATCTCCAACGGCAGCCGGCAAATTTCCTCCCGCTTCCTTCCGCGGAGGACGGCATCAAACGCCAGCGGCATACATTTTTACAACTCTAACCAACCAGATGAAATTCATGCAAACACGGACTGATTTTATATAAGCATGAAGGATTTCGTATAAAAAATCCGGATCTTCATATAAACATGATGGATTTCATTACATTTACATGAACTAAGAGGTGCCAATCCGGCTCTCTTGTATAATTAATACTCCCTCCGTCCGGAAATACTTGTCCTAGAAATGGATATATCTAGACTTATTTTAGTTCTAATGGCCACCCGCGGATCCCTTTGTCTTCCTCATGTCCGCCAGACACTTGCGGGGTCGACGAAGGTCCTCGGAAGAGACGAAGCAGCAATGAAACCACCTGAATCCGCGGTCGTCGCCTCGGCGGTGGCCTTCATGGGTCCCAAGTGGCGGCGGCCTGCCGTGTTCTACTTCTCCTTGATGATGGCGGCGGCCACCGACTCGTCGCTCTCCATGTCCCCGACTTCTGTCTCTGCCTGCATGGCACTGCCGCAGGCACGGGAGGCGCGGCCATCGCAGACACTGGTGGCGCGGTACGACGCGGCAGCGATGGCGCCTGTACTGGCGTGCTCGCCGCCGTGTCGGCGTGGAGCAACTCGCCACTCCTCATCGAGCTGAACTGGAGCGGCGAGTTGCTGAACCACGCGCCTGCTTGGGGCGGCAACTGGCTCCATCGGGCCAAGCAAGGTTGGTGAAGCACCGAGCGGCCTCGCCCATATCCGGAGGGCTCAGCGGACCACCGAGCCGGGTAATATGCCGGAGAATGGCTCATCGGAAGCCATCGGAAGGGTGGAGAAAATGGTGAAGGAGGAGATGGGGGAGCAGCGGAGGGGTGTGATTCTTGCCCATTGTCTGTCTAGCCTTGTGTAAATAGAGGGCGGATGGTAGGAGCTTGGCCGGCGTCTGGCCTCATTTAAACTGTGGGCGAACAGGAGGAGCTCGACCTGTGTTGCGTTTAATTCCGGCCCGCTCATGAACGAACGTGTGGCCGGAGTAGGATTCTCGGTTTGCATGCGGGTTTAACGGAGGGATTTAATGGAGGCGCCGGGCGTGCAGCGGGCGGCACAGTACTATTCGATTTGACAGCATTAATGAGCCATCAAATCACAAAGGCCCTCGCCTCTCGTGAAACCGACCGAGCTAGACTGCCCCGCCCTCTAGCCTTTTAAAAAATGTATATACTCCACTTTTGTACAGTAGTACTGTAGTATTGATGGATTGCGCCATGGAGCAAAACTTGAAATTAAAAAAAAGGTGGTACATATAGAGAGCGCTCGTGAACTATGTGTCATGTACATGGCAATAAATAAAGTACTACATGATACTAAGGCTGGTCGTAATGGGAGTATCATAGGTAGTATCATGCATGCCAACTAAGCAATTTTGATGAGGTGTCATTGAATTAAATGAGGAAAGAGGAGCTTGAGTATCATATACTACTTTGTGTCATGCATGACAATATATGTAGTCCTATATGATACCAACATATGATACCATGCATTACAGATGTAGTATCATACACTAGTATCATATGCATACAAGCCCCACATCTCTTCTTGGTTGATTCCTCTATTTATGTCAAAAAATAAGATACAACGTGAGAGTTAATGCACCACGCCTATGTGTTTACTAGTACTATTTTTGTTTTTGTAAGATGACTTAATACTCACCTACTACCTCCGTCCTGGTTTATTGGTCCTCATTGTAATCTGTGCCAAATTTTGACCATAAATTTAACTAACAAAATACTCATGCATGTCACAAAAATTATATATTTGAAAACTATGTTCGAATATGAACCCAGCGTTATAATTTTTGTTAACATGCACTAACATTTTGTCAGTTAAATCTTTGGTCAAAATTTAGCACAAACTACATAGGGGACTAATAAACTAGGACGGAGGTAGTAGACGGAGGGAGTATTCGATTTGATAGCGGGCCGCGCAGTTCCCGATACGGCTTTAATGCAGACGAGGGAGGGAGTAGCGGTTCCCGATATGTTGAACGACTAATGCATCCTCCATCAATTAATGCATGAGGGAAGTAATGGGAGGAGGTCCGGGAAAAGAGGCTGCACGATGTGAATGCAACACAGTTTGCCCTCATTACCCTCATATAAAGGCGCCCCTCCATTCCAATGCATCTACCACATCGTACACACCTAAGCATTTGCCTAAGCACCTACACTAAGCGCAAAAGAGCTCAATCCAGACCCATGGCGGTGATGCGCGTGAGCGGCCAGTGGCTGCGCCAGATGGTCCACGATGCCGGCCTGCGGCATGGCACCGAGGATCGTCTCCAAACGGTGTTGGAGACCGGCTGGTGGATGGCCACCATCGACGCCAACTACGACTCTCAGTTGGACCAGATGATTGTTGCCACCAGCAACAAGTTCACCGTCCTCAAGAAGCTCATGGACGACATCGCCGTACTCCTCCAGCCCGCGCGCCCGGGCTCCTCATTGCCTGCCACCCTAATCGGCCTCCATGGTCGGAACCTCTTTTAAGCACTGGTGGCCCTGCGACTGCCCGTCGACACCATGAAGAATGTCCACCTAGAGGTCGCGCTCGCCGCGAGGCGCCTCACCCTGCAAGAATTCGTCGACCTACACATCCACGCGTACAAGAAAATCATGTACATAGGTATCTACAAGGCCAGTGAGGATGCTACGACGTTGGGCTTCCTCAACCGGTTGGAAGCCTTGGATGCCTTTATTGAGAAGCACCTCGACCTTACCACAAAAGCCGTCGCCGGTCGGTGGCCCAGCGCACTAAGTTGAGGAGGAGGATGTCGTATGTTCATGGATCCATCTTTCTTCTTGCCTTCTGTAACCACCACTGCGATCGCATCATCCTGGCCTTAATTCTTATTGTGCTGTTGCATTCTCGTTCCAGTCAATACCGACATGGGCGATCCCTTTGCTTAATTATATGCATCATTGTAACTAGTACTCCATCCGTCAATTTATAAGTTGTGCTTACCTTTTCCATAAACTTCGTGCAATGCGCGGGCATCTTGCTAGAAACACTAGAATATGTCTATATAATCCGTATGTGATATTCCATTTGAAATCTCAAAAAAGACAAATATTTAGGTACAGAGGGAGTAATATATTAGGAGTATATCAAAACAATATTGATTTCTTCCAAGTTTGTGAACAAATACTAATATTCTACTACTTTGGATCCATCGCAACGCACGGGCACATTGCTAGTAAAAGGAAAAGGCCTGCCGCGTTCGCGTTGCACCCCCACACGCCCGGGAATTGGGAGTACAACACGACCCGTCCGGCACGACACATAGCTTAGGGAAGGCGTGTTGCCTGCCTAGCATTTTCACTTTCATGTGGGACCGCCGTTGAGCAAACCGACACCCCGCCTACCGCTGGGTTGGAAAACAGAAACAAGGGGAAGATCTAGCTGTAGCAGGGAAGCCAACAAATTTTGTGTCAGACGGGGCTCATGGATAGGTAGGAGCATTCCGTACTAGTACTACTCCTACTAGTACTACCAAGTTTGTACTCCTAATACTATATTACTAGTACTACCACTATACAACTACTATTAGATACGTGCACGGCACAACATCGTAGGAACAAAAAAGGGAAGATCTTGTTTTGGGTGATTTATCTTTTTTGCAATCAACATAGTATGAATAATATGATGTGGGGGGCACCCATGAAGCTTATGTGGCTTGGTTGCATGGCTACGGAAGGTTAGAGAAAAATAAATAAATAATGTGTTTAGAATGCACTCCACTAAATAGATATACTTTGGATCCATTGCAACGGACCGGCACATCTATATCTATACCCCCTATATAGTGTGTGAAAAACTTTGAAAGTTGGTCGTTGGATGAATCCAATCCGACGGTACAAAGATGGCAAATCCGAGCACTACTGGTCGTTGGATATCATCCACCAAATTCTGCCAGATGTATAATCTAGAAGACTCCATGGTTGAACTTAATTCATGACTAACTTTGCCACAACTAAGCTTAGGCAAAGTTATTAGTTCTTCAAAATGAGAGCCACAAGTTGGCAAGCCTAAGGGAATCTTGCCACATTTTTTGTGTGTATGTCATGTGGGGCCTTAGTGTGGCTTGCCTAAGGTGTGGCTTGAACCAAACACTCACCTAAGTTAATCAAACTTGCCTAACCTTACATTCCACCAGATTTTGCCACATGTTAGAATCCAGAAAACTCCACATGTACTCCCTCTGTTCCAAATTACTCATCGCTGAAATGGATGTATCTATAACTAAAATACATCTAGATACATCCATACATGCGACAAGTAATTCAGAATGGAGGGAGTAGAAGCATAATGCACAAACCAACAGAATCTCATGCGTGCAATGCACGTGTACCTTACTAGTACTAATTGGTAGTAGTAAGAAACAAATTCCAGTTTTGGCACGAGCTCGTACTGCAGGAGCACCACAAGGCCTGCCGCAGGAGTTACATTTCCCTCTCGGGGCCCACGGGACCGAACTTCAGTGGCTTAGTGTGCGGCCTATGAGTCAATGACATGCGGACCTTAAATGCGGCTGGCCCACATGTCATTCTCATGGTGGTGGCATGGTTCGCGACTCACTCGTTCGAGATGAACCGGCCGGAGTATGGATGAAAATGTGTCACAGCCGCTGGATGAAAATTCGATGCTGCGGGAGTACGGATCGGAGCACAGCAGCGGAGGAGGCAAACCGCGTCCAATCGGGTGTGTCTGTGGTAGAAAGTTAATGGTCGCCGCAGGTCAGCTGGCCCGCATGTCATGCACACAAAGGCAGAGGAGCGGTGGGATCGAGAGGGATGAGGGGCACGAACAATCCTACCATTTTGTCACTGACATGTGGGACCCATAAGCACGGGTCCCACCTATCAGCGAAGGAAACACAGGGCAAGGCGGTGCTAGCCACGTCAGAGGATCCATGTCCACGTCGGGGGACGTCGTGCCGTGGGTTGGAGCGGCGTCATGGGAATCGCGTGTGGGTGTGGCAGTGGTAGAAACAAGAAACATGATGGTCGCCGTGGTTAAACTTCCATGGACAAGTTGTCGTGTCTGCTGACACATGTATATCAAAACTAGAGTGTTTATATTTCAAGCACGTGAACAAGTATTATTCTACTAGTTTGTATCCATTGCAACGCATGGGGCAGCACATTGGTAGTAGTAGTGTCCATCTCTATCTCTAGAGGCCTTACCTCGTTCATCCTTTTCTCTCACAAGATAAACTACTCATACAAATGCATCTTGATGTTCCGTAGAACGCACGAGGATGTTTCCTTGGGGGTCTCTCCAACGCGGCGTGGCCGTAGTAGCAACTTGACGCCCCTTGAGATGCTGACGTTGAGGGGCACTCAGATTTCCTCTGATGAACAGGTAAGATGAGTTTGATCACGTATTAAATGCATTCTAAAGACTACTTATGTGTCCATTTCCTAATTCCCCCCTGCCCACTGTTTCACAGGCTAGGCTCGGTGCGAGTGGAGATTGGCTTGCATATGTACGGTAGGGTACCAACATCAATTTGCACAACATTTACAACGGTGACACCGTTCCCATAG
The DNA here is from genome assembly GCF_018294505.1 of Triticum aestivum. Taxonomy (NCBI): domain Eukaryota; kingdom Viridiplantae; phylum Streptophyta; class Magnoliopsida; order Poales; family Poaceae; genus Triticum; species Triticum aestivum. The sequence continues at coordinate 460,696,738 of NC_057813.1, read as the reverse complement.
AACCTTTGTCCAACATTGGGATCAGCCATGCAACGGGACACCACATGAATTGGTACGGTGGAACCATGGTGACATTGAATAAAAGATAGCACGAACCTTGCACATGGCGGTCAAAGGCGGACCATGCTGTATGCGGCCGATTTGTTGCTGTACGAGTAGGAAGACGCTGTGCTCCTTTCTAACCGCATCTTCGTGGTGACAAACCAGGGGACTTATTTTGTATGGGACACATCCTACGATATACTCCCTCTCTCCCAGTTTATTTGCTTTGAATATTTTTGTTTTATAAGTTTCAAATTCAAATTTAGAGCTCCCCATCACATGTTGAGATTACAATGTCCATTAAATCATTGCATGCATGTATAGTAAAGAAACAAATCTCGAGTTTGGCACGAGTTCGTGCTGCGGGAGCACCACAAGACCTGGCGCAGGAGTTACATTTCCCTCTCAGGGCCGTCGGGACTGAGCTTCAGCGCCTTACTACACCCACCTTTGAGTCAATAACATGTGGACCCGATAGGTGATTGGTCCACATGTAATGCTCCCGAAGGCAGAGGGGCAGTGGGGCCAAGAGGGGTGAGCCGCATGTCGGGGGACGTGTGGTTTCATGGGTTCGAGCGACGTCGTGGGAATCACGGGTGGTTGTGGTAGAAACTTGATGCTCGCCGCATTTTAGGTGGCCCACATGTCATGCATACAAAGGTAGAGGGGCGGTGCAGCCGAGAGGGGTGAGGCGCACGTCGGGGGGTGTGGTGCCGTGGGTTGGAGAGGCGTCGTGGGAATCGCGAGATGAAACGCGATGGTCGCCGTAGTTGAACTTCCATGGACAAGCTGTCATGTCTATGGACACATGCACTACATACCGATCACTGGAAGGAGTTGCAGATAAAGCTATATATGCAGATAAATAGTTTCTTATAGTCAAGCGGACCCATGCTACTACTCTATTCCAAAGACATGCACACCATCGAAATAGTCCATCTATATCAATATACACCGAGAGGGAATAATTTTTTTTACAAGAGAGGAAATAGTTCATCCATCCATAATGCCCTCCTGCTGGTGCAGCATTTTCTTCTTCTTCTTCTTCTTCTTCTTCTTCTTCTTCTTCTTCTTCTTCTTCTTCTTAATCTTCTTCTTCTTCTTCTTCTTCTTCTTCTTCTTCTTCTTCTTCTTCTTCTTCTTCTTCTTCTTCTTCTTCTTCTTCTTCTTCTTCTTCTTCTTCTTCTTCTTCTTCTTCTTCTTCTTCTTCTTCTTCTTCTTCTTCTTCTTCTTCTTCTTCTTCTTCTTCTTCTTCTTCTTCTTCTTCTTCTTCTTCTTCTTCTTCTTCTTCTTCTTCTTCTTCTTCTTCTTCTTCTTCTTCTTCTTCTTCTTCTTCTTCTTCTTCTTCTTCTTCTTCTTCTTCTTCTTCTTCTTCTTCTTCTTCTTCTTCTTCTTCTTCTTCTTCTTCTTCTTCTTCTTCTTCTTGTTCTCATTCTCTGTGGGAGACGACTTCGCAACAAGCTCTTTGGACCTTGCAGCTATCTCGAAACTCACACGGGCATCGAGGGCAGCATATTTTATCCGCTCGTACGTCAAGGGATAATTCTCCCATCCAGACGACCTTAATGCCACCGTCTCGTCACCCTTCTAAAGATTTGTACCGAGCACAAAGTTTTCTACATCGAATAGGGATGGTGTCTATTTAGCACAATCTTCTACATGAATTTTGTTTCTGGTTTGTAGGTCATCGATGCTTTTCAAATCAAGGTTGTACGGGTCCAGCTTCCGTTTGTCCCCTTCGATGGCTTCCTCATAGAAGTATACGTCCTCTCGAGACAAGAAATCGTGAAGCTCACCTGGTATGGAGGGCGAGTGTATGATCTGGTACACCAAATCATCATCTTCGAGGCACAGCTGAAGGACGGCGGCGCGCTGGATCTTCCCAGGGGCACGCTCCGTGTATTCTGCGTCGAGACCGATGACACTCGTCTCTACCTTCTCGAGGGAGTTGGATACATTGTTGATCCACTGCCGAACAACCCTTGGGTTGACGGTGACGGTGGAAACTATGCGCATCGAGCCTTCGACGAGGACATGTTGGACGCTAAAAACCTGCATCTCGATCTCTTTCGCCATTTGGAACCGCTGGAATGGAGGGCTATGGTTTGGAGAATTAAGATTAGATGGCTAGTCTAACTAAAGTAGTAGATGATTATTTAAAGAGGTTAAAACAATGTGAACGCAGTGGGGTTTGGATGCAAATGAAGACGAAGGGGAGGCAAAGAAGCCGAGGCGAATCGGTTCCCGATGGAGAAGTAAATGGGAGAAGTGGCGTGCAGGCAGTTGATTAGACGACTAGGTAGACTAAACGAAAAGGCTATGTAGATAGACTGAGGAGTCGTACCTGTTCGTGCACGTGCCCATCCTTCCTGATAGGTGGGACCTATGCAAACAGATAAAAAATGTGTCGTAGCTTTTTTTTTGAGCGCGTGAGTGGGAGACACAACATTCTCTGGTTAAGGAATACTCCCTCCGTTTAGGTGAGTACAAGTCACCTTATGAAAATCAGGTTTTCCCAAAACCTTTAGGCGTGGAGCACTAACTTCCTGCTCGATCCCCTCCCAGCCTTGTTGGCCAGCGTTCTCTTCCTCTGCTATCGCGTTCTACCTTTCCATTTTTCCTCTTCTCAAGTGTGGAACGATTTGCATGCCATCCTTGATGCACCAGAACGGCCACTGCATGCATTGCAGCAGGGCGTTGATTGGGAATGCACGGGAATTTGGTTCTGCTCGCAATATGGATGATACCTTAATGATGAAGTGAACAGGCATGCTAGCATGAGAGACCTATTTCCGCTATACAATATTGGAGTACTCATGTTCCTACTAGTTGTAGTAGTAGTAGTACAACTGTGGTTTACTTGATGGTCAAAATACTATTCATCCGGTCTCCACAGTGAAGTGACAACACCCTGCGCCTGACACTAGTCTAGGCGAGGCGGCGTGTTCGGGTTACCAAAGTCAGCCTCACCCTGTGCACTGTGCAGTCTATCACCGCCGCTGTACAGCACATTGGTGCCTCGCTTCGTCTTCCTCTCCGCTCCCATAGCACCACTCCATCTCCATCTCCTTCTCCGTCTCCGTATCCGTCTCCATCTCACTGTGCCCCCGTGTACCATCGCCTCACTCGCCTCCCCCAGTACTGCAATTCCCTCGCTAGCCGCTCCAGCACCGACATCCTTCTCCCCTGTAAATCAAGCCCCCTTCCAAACTCCACCATGGCCGAACGCAAACCGCGCAACATCCATATGAGCCGCGATTGGAGGAATCTCCCCAGTGACATCCTCGACCTCTGTTGTTCGTGTATGGATATGTTGACCGCCCTACGGCTGGCTGCATGCTCGAGGGACATGCACGCGGCCATCATCGAAGCGAGCCCTAAGCTTTTCCAGACACCCTGCTTGCTGCTATCTGGTCTTGCGAGATCGGCTCACCCTGATACGGAGGCGTGCATGATGCCCCTCGACTTCAATCCGATCTCCATTAGTCAAAACTTCTTTGCAGGTATGTAGTGTGTTGCCGTACATCATTTCCCTCGACATTGATCCGATCACCATCGCCCGAAACTTCTTGGCAGGTATGTACTAGGTCAGCATGAACTCCCACTGGATGGCCGCCTTCAGAGAAGACGGTAAAAAGTAGGCGCTCGTGAACTTCCAGACCTCCCATGAGATTATCCTTCCTCCGTTGGATTATATAGAGTATTACAATCGCGGTCCAAGTCATCTAGATTACTACGTCAGTTGGACGGATGTTGTTTTGCAGAAGATTGTAATCTGCCAAGTACCCACACGACATCCGAATTACGCAGACTTCAAGCTAATTGCCTTGTTCGACCGCGGACTCGCCTATCTTTATGCCGGTGCCTTTTTTAGCTGGAGACAACTCGGCTCGCAGTGGATCATCGTCAAAGTTGATACACACTTGTGTGATGCTATTCAACTCAATGGCATCATCTACGCGACCGACAAAGCAGATGGCACCACGTATTGCTGGGACGACGCGTGTAAGTTGTTTCCATCTCATGTTAATGATGACGCCATGACACAGTTTGAACTTTTTCTGATGATTGGCATATCCCCGTTTGAGCAGAATTTGAGTAGAACTATGGCAATATATTAGAGATGCCGTAAATCAGCTATATTTGGAATGAGTTAATTCATGCAATTGTGACCATGTCATTACAGCCAATTTGTACCCTGAATCATCAAACGGTTAGGAATATATGGATATTATCCTTATTTTACAGTAATCTATATACTACTATTAAATATGAGTGTGTATCAATGGCCATGTTAGTTTCCTCATTTTCATGATGTAGAAACATGCACCACACTATTGGTTTCATCTAACCATACATTAGGGAAGTAAATGTGCATATGGAGAACTCTATATTTGGAAGTAGTAAAATCCTGCAATGCTTACCATGTGTACATACCTATATTCACCCTTCAGCAATCAATGGCTAGAATAATATCCTCACAAAATTTTTGCCCACAGAACACGAGTATATAACAATGCATGTTCTGTTAGTTACCTTGAAGAATTTGTTTGTGAGGACAGAACATGTTTACATAACATGCATGACATGGTAGTTTCCTATGAAGAATCGATTGAGAGATAACATGAGTATAACCATGCATGGCACTTCTATATTTTCGAACCCAGTATACATTTCCCTGTATTTTCCTCCTAGTTCTAACAGGGACATATCAATGCTGTTTCTTGCATTATCCTACTCATACTCTGAACAATGCTGATCTTACATTAACAACGCCTGTCCTTTTTGATATGATGAAGTGTCCCTACAGTTACTGCCCTTTGTAATTACACCACCTTTTCCCAAAACAGGGAAGCACAATTGGTTCCTCGCTCAATCAGACGATGACAAAAGACTGATGATCATTCGGACACATGAGCCGGAAAAGTTATATTGCAAAAACCCCACTGTATACAAGCACCGTGTAATACATGAGTATCCGGACAGTGGCTGTTACGTCTATGAGCAGGATACCAGCTTGTTGGGGCCTTTAGGATCTTTTAGTTGGAGGCGGGTAAACAGCCTTGGTTCACACTCTCTATTTCTCGGACTCAATTATCCGATTAACCAGGAGATCACCGTTGGAAAGGACCTTGATAGCAGAGAGGCTCTGTTAGCTATGGAAAACTGTGTCTACACGGCGATCCCTAGGAGTTCGGGAGCAAACTCCCCTGATTGTCAATGATACAGCCTGCAGCCAAAAGAGGTGAGAATGACAAAGGCATCCGAATTAACTTTGATCCTTGGATGTCTCAATTACGACAGTCAGTGATGTGGTTCAAGCCTTTAGGTTGATAGGTAACTGGGCTGTTGCATCAAAAGGGTGGAGTACTGGTGTCTCCGGATCACTGGTCGCTGATGCGGGGATGCAAATTATGATGGTGTTGGATCATCTCTTCGAATGACTTTGTTGTCTTTGCTGCTGGTTCTGGATGGGTAGTTCTTTCTTTTATTATGCATATTCCTTGTCATTTGGTCATCCTCGTCTATGTCACTCTTTCTATGTAATAGTTTCTTCTGTTTAGAATGTCATTCTCGTCTGGATCACGAGAGTCTGAGCGCTGCAGATGGGTACGTTTTGGTGGTGTAGCAAGACTTCTTATGAACTATCATGTCTTGCTGTTTATGTCAGTAGTAGTCACTAGTTAGTGTTTGAATGTTGTATATATTGTTGTTTCGAACTGTTTATTGTCTCGAACTACTGGTGGGCTAAATGAGGGCATCACCATTCTCCAGTGTTCAGAGTATATCTCCTTTTTTCAAGTTATATAATTTGAGCTCACTGCCTTTTCGATGTTGTACACTTGCTTGGGCCAGTGAGGTGTCGTTAAATATGGGCCGATTAGTAACGCAATGCCAAACAGGTCAATTATGACTCTCGGGCCGGGCTCTCAAAAGATCCTGAAAAAAAGGCCGGGCATATTGGGCCACCGGTGTTTTCGTGCGCTTGCGCGCCGAGAGCATATTGGCGCGTGCTCGAAATTCATGCTACCTTTTCATCCCCTGTCTCCCGCCCCTCCCCCACCTTTGGAATCTCGATTCCTACTCCAGGTCCCCCAAATCCCCCTCCTGTACTCCCTGTACTCAAGCGCACTATCATGTCACCGGTTAATGCAGATCTCCGAGCCGGAGATCCTGAGGTCCGTCCTGCCTTCGGTCGTTGCGTGCTGTCGCTCAACAGTGGCATGGCGGCGCTTGATGACTAGTTTGCCGGCAAAGTGCTGATGGTAACCATCAACGGCGACCGGCCTCCCGTCTCGCCGGAGGACCTTGTCAAAGCTCTTGGCATTGCGCACGACATCCAAATAAGTGACTTGCTCATCGAAGTCTGTCCGCCACCGGCTGAATTCTTCGTCAGGTTCCGGACAACTTTCGACTGCAGTCGTGTGTTCGAATCTTCCCAGCGTTTGTTCTGCGATGGCGCGCTGGTGAGATTTGATCGGTGGCACCCAGGATGGGGCTCGATGCCCTCTGAGCTTGAGTTTTTAAAAAAGCTTTCCTTCCATGGCATGCATCGACGTGCTTGGAACAGCGAGTCCATGAACGAGCTTATCAACGACCTTGGAGGTGAGCTCGTAAGTATGCTTGTTCCTCCAGACAGCTGGGCTCTGACTGTTATGGAATGGATGAAGAAGCCGTCCACCATACCGAAGGTGATTGGTGTTGAGATACCGGTGCAGGAACCGGGGTTGTACTATTCGTCGCCACCAAGGCCGCCGCAGACCACGTTAGGGATGTACCTGTATCGAGTGTTCGTGCATGCCGAAGAAGTGGTCAATCCATCAATCGAAGTCCTGTCGCCACAGCTGGTGCCAGGGTCCATCGACGACGTCCATTACAGGAGTCAACGTTAGACTTTCCCTGTGTTGCTCGGAACGATGGATGGCACAGGGCCTACTCCATCGCGCGGCGGAGGCCACTGCTTCTTTGGGAGAAGAGGCAGGGCTGGCTGCCCGGATGTGCTCTAATTTGAGGTAACAACTGAATCTTGTCAGATAGTACTAGTTAAATCCAAGCTATGGGTCTGAAGCACTGATATGCCAGTATATTTGATTGTGACTTGTTCTAATTTTGTACCTGAACTTTCTTTAGAAAGGGCTGTACGTCAACTTAATGTGCTAGCAGAACTTATTGGGTTGTCTGTCTGTTTTCTTTGCACAACATTCAAGATATTTCCCTGTCATTTATAAAGACGATGAACCATTATGTACGACTTCGTTGGTTTCAACATAGCCCTTCCCGTAGCGATCCACTGCTTCCATCCTGATTGTGCCGCCTGCGTGAAATTTTTGTATGCAAGTTCAGTGTGCTATGATGTTCTATATGATTGTGTCAACTATATAAGTTTTTACTGAGCATCGGGAATGCATATGGTTGAAAGATGTATTTACGAGCATCGACCGATGGGTCTCTCTCTCTATCTCTATCTCTCTCTCTCTCTCACACACACACACACATGCACACACACGCACACACACGCGCACACGCACAAGTGGGACCCGTTGAATTTTTTATTTTCTCGTGATAGCTTTTAATTAGGTTCCACTGTAATCTAACTTTCTTCTTAAGTTATTAATTGAGCTTAGTGACTTCAAAAAGTTGTACAGAAGCCTTGTTTGGGCCTTTCCGGCATCGCTGAATGTGGGCTGAGTAACCATGTTAGATTGTAGTGTACTAAACAGGCCTATTTTTTCAACATCAGCAATGCAACTGGGCCGACGTTTGTACACAATATCCGGGTCAACTTGTTATCCGTCCCGCTGGGCTGCAAAGTTTCCTAGGAGGTATGCATTAGGCTTAACAAGGAAATGGAATTTAAGAAATAATAAATGGTATGTAATTATAATAACTGGGCAATTACTATGCACCAAACACGCAATTAGTTTGAAAAATATATTATTTTTGGAATTTGGAAATTTTAATTGCGCGCGCAATATTTCGTTGGATTTTCACGTGATACAACTTTATTTTGAAATTATATTTAACCTGACTAGAAATTTCGGATAAAAATATTTCGGATCTCATCAAAATGTGGGAATTTTTTTTGAATTCTGTTTTGAGCGGTTGTTTGAAATTATTAATCGTTGTCCTAGCTAGAAGTTGGGCTGTACTTTTAACAAACTGTAAATGGGTTGTAGTAAATTCCATTAGAATTGAAAAATGGGCTGTACATTATTACAAATCACAAATGGGCTATATGTTCTCTGCCAAATCCAAGCTGTGGGCCTACTAAGTTGACACGTACCAAGGGCTTTGTCAACCTAGTCAATATAAACGATTCTAGCTGCAGTGATCATACGATGTCCATCCAACGGCCATAGTGCTTATTCAACCTCTAGTCTTCTTGCTCCAGCCGCCCAAAGCAGCGCCAGTCGTGTCGCGTGCTCCTGCCTCCCGTGGCTGGCTGTGATGCCGCGGAGGCCTCACCGCCCCGTACTACTCCCACCGCTGGCCAGGCCATCCCTGTACTCACCCACACCCCCTGTTATTCAGTGGCGACGGCAGCCTCACACCACAGCCGAACCAGTGAACAGTCGTACTCCTCTCCGCACGGGCTACCACAGCTGCGTCTTCCCCGGCTCCGCGTTGTCCCCTTACTAGGCCTCGCCGTCGTCCAGACCACCGCCCTGGTGCTCTCGGTGGGGCGTGGTTAACGTGGTCAATGACCAACTTCCATCGGAAGAGTACTGTACGTGGAGAGGCTGACAGCTGGGTCCAGGCAGCTGCAAGGAAGTGCCTCCTTATTATGCGCAAATTAATTATTCCTCCACCTGACAGCAGGGACCCACCGAACGGGCCACCATATTTTGCGAAAAAACGTTTCCCCTTGACTGCTGGGACCCACCGGACAGGCCAGCGTATTTCGCAAAAAAAAACGTTCCCCGCGCTGTCAGCTCGGACCCACCGGAAGTGCCTCCTTATTACGCACAAAAAAATGAATACTCCCCCTGCTAGCTGGGAGCCACCTTGGTGGGAGGCTGACTTGTGGGCCTACTAAGTTGACTGGGATGGGGGCCTTTGTCAACTTTAGTCCGTATGAACGATTCTAGCTCCAGTGACCGTACAATGTCCATCCAACGATCGTAGTGCTTCTTCAACCTCTGGTTTTCTTTCTCCAGCCGCCCAAAGAAGCACCGGTCGTGCCGCATGCTCCTGCCTCCCATGGCCGACTATGTTGCCGCGGAGGCCTCACCGCCCCCTACTATTCCCACCGCTGGCCAGGCCCTGCGGCGACGGCAACCTCACACCGCAGCCAAACCAGTGAACCCTCGTACACCTCTCCGTGCGGGCTTCCACTGCCGCGTCTTCCCCGGCTCCCCGTCGTCCCCTTCCTAGGCCTCGCTGTCGTCCACCGCCCTAGTGCTCTCGGCGCGGCATGGTCAACGTGGTCAAGGAACAACTTCCATCGGACGTGGACTGTACGTGGAGAGGCTGACAGCTGGGTCCACGGCCGCAGCAAGGAAGTGCCTCCTTATTACGCGGAAATTAATGATTCCTCCACCTGACAGCTGGGACCCACCGGACGGGCCACTGTATTTCGCAAAAAAAACGTTTCCCCCTGACTGCTGGGACCCACCAGCTACATCTTCGCACGCAAGGAAGTGCGTCTGGGCAAAAAAACAAAATGATTCGCCCCCCTGACTGCTGGGACCCACCAGTGACACCTTCGCACGCAAGGAAGTGCGTCCGGGCAAAAAAAACGATTCGCCCCCCTGACTGCTGGGACCCACCAGCTACATCTTCGCACGCAAGGAAGTGCGTCCGGGAAAAAAATGATTCACCCCCCTGACTGCTGGGACCCACCAGCTACATCTTTGCAGGCAAGGAAGTGCTTGACAGTCGGGACCCACCAGGTCGAATCGTACGTAGCGTTGTCATTCTGGTGACGAACGTGTACGTACATACTGGTCGATGTAGAGGCGCGCACGTAGCATGTACATGTATGTATAGCGGCAAGGGTGCAAGAAAGAAAATACGGCCACGTACGTACATACGGGCATGGTCTCAAACGCCTACTCACGCATACGTACATGGCTGGGTCGGAACGGAGAAACAGCGTCGTCGTCGTGTTCATGGGGAGCCAACCGGCTGGGTCAGAACGGAATGCATGGTCGTGTTCATCAGGAGGGCTTGGACGGAATAGGAGATGGAAACGAGGCCTGGCGTATCGCAGAACGGACGAAATAGACCTCCTATGTTCGGAACGGGGTCCTGTTGATCGGGAGGGGTGTGGCGTACCGCAAATTGGAGGAAACGGACCTCCTACGGTCGAAACGGGGGTCCTATTGATGGGGAGGGGTGTGGCGTACCGCAAAACGGAGGAAACGGACCTCCTACGGTCAAAATGGGGGTCCTGTTCATCAGGAGGAAACGGACCTCCTGTGGCTTCTTCTCCGGGGCCCTCGACCTGGGCGTACAAGGGCACTAGAAACCCAGGCGGCGGCCGCTCGTACCAGGGCCGCGACAACCACGGCCAAACGACCACGTCGCGGCTGCCGGGGATAGGCCGCTTCTTTGGCGGAAGCGGATCGGGACCCTCTCGGGAGGCCTTTCCCTTCTCTTCTGCAGAAAACCGGCGGATCGGTGCCATTGGCGTCAGGTGGATCGGCTCGATTGATGAAAGGGAGTAGCAGGAAGGGACGAACAACGGGGGCTCTCATCCGCCCGTACTTATAGTCCGGAGGAGGCCAACCGTCGGCCACAACGATCTCAGGTAATCATGACCCATTTTTGCATGCAGGGACTTGTCAAGTCGTGCAGTTGCAGAGGCATCATGGGGAAGCAGAGACACCCTCGTCCAATCAATCGCCATGCGGCACCCGAGGCCGCAAGCTATTGGGCCCGCGGCACTTCGCACTTGCCCCTTTGCTTCTCTGTTAAGCCAAGTCTGGGCGCGTCATGGGCCCGGGGGCTACTGTCGGCGTTCTGGGAACGGGGGTCCCCAGACTTGCCTGCCTGCGGCCTGCGGCGTGGCTCAAGCGGAGGCCCGGTGTAGCCCAGCTTCATCAGCTCAAGCTCAAGACCCTCGCGAGGGGCCAAGCCTCGCGGGGCGGATGACAGGAAGCTTCCTCAGGAGCAGCCTCATCAGGCGGGCCCGCGAGGAGGCAGAGAGAACAAGGCAGGGTACCTCGCGAGGTGCCCGTGACGCAAGCCATGACGATCGAGACCAGGCGGGCGCTGGCCTATGCAGTGTCCTTGTTTCCCCTTCGGTGCAAAGGGGGCAAGCACATGCCAAGGCATCAGGCAAAGGTTACCATTTTGGTGCAACAAGACCAAGACCAGCGGAACAATACGATGGAGGTCACCGTGGAGCCCAAGATGACGTCACCATCAGAGTCTTTCGTAGTCGAAGACCAACTTTAGTCAGGATAAGTGTACTAGATGTTCCCCTTCAAAATGGCCAACTGTTGGCGCCCTTCCCGCTCATTTTTTGGGAAGAGGCCTAGGGCCTCTATAAATAGAGCTAGCCACCATAGAGTAGGGGGATTCGGATTGGGAGAAAGAGAAGGGAGAAAACCAAGCCTTCCGAAGGGGCAACACCATCACAAGAACATCCCTCGCGAGGCTGTTCTTCCTTTGTATAGTTCATCATCAGCCCCTGAGGCAATCCACCACACCACACACTGGAGTAGGGTATTACACCACAATGGTGGCCTGAACCAGTATAAACCTCATGTCCCTTATGTGTTATTTTTTCTAGCCTATATTCCTTGCGAAGCTTCGAGACGTGAGTTGGTAGGGGAGAGATCTTCGCGCGCACCCCAGAGTTCAAACCTCAAGGGTCTGCCGGAACCCGAAATCCGACAACTGCCACTGTGGAACGGAAAGCTGTTGTTCCACTCTCGCCATTTGCTATCCCTGAGGCAGATGTTGCTGCTGCCACTTGAGAAGCAACAACGGCTGCTTAGACTGCCTTGGCCACCCGGTCGCAGATTGCGGCCGCGCTCATGCAGCTTGTTAGCATGCGCATGGCGGCTGCGGCCGTGCTGTCGCCGGAGTGGGCCGCTAAAGTTGCCCTCACGATGCGGGTCCACGTCCCCATCTTTCACCGGTGATGCTTGAACAGTGAAATGATATTTGAGGAGCGAGCTAGTGTGCTTGACACGCCGGCTGTGGACTATAGCCGACACACCTTCTCACATAAGCCATATGTGTACTATACTCCGACGGTGCTCCAAGATATTTTGTACTGCATCTCACACGGTTGGTGATAATAAACTGTGTGCGATCTACTTGATTTTTTGTCTTGATTTGAATTACATAATGGGGTCACAACGGCAAAGGAGGGTGTTTGAGTTGCTTGAACTTTTATCTGCAGTGAACATGCAACTATAGGTGTGTGGACAAAAAATCGGAATTATTCAAGGTTCGTTTGGAAATTTTTATACATTAACTTGGTTTTCTAGCCATTTCAGGTGCAGAATTCAAAATTAAACTACATGCACATACTCCGGTGCACCAAAATGGGTTGTAAAATCATATATGTGTCCATGGGTTTATGATTATGTCCCATGCAAGAAATGGTGATGAATTTTAAACACCACGACACCGTGGCTCTCCCACAAACATTGAGGTACTTGTTTTTGTTATTCTAGTAAGTGCAAAACTCGTCTGAAATTCATGAACCTAGGCATGCTATCATGGAATGGCAACAACATGCTGGGGCAAAAAATATTGTCCCATTTGGGCAGGTTTTGGTATAAGCCTCTCACAAACTAGAGCTTCTCAAAAGAAGCCTCATGGTTCTGATAGTGAAACATGTCATCTTTGTGGACAAAATGATATTCGTCGCCTCTTCTTGCTTTCAATTTTTTTTCTGGTGTTAACATAGAACAACAGGAGTGTCGTGTTAATTTTTTGAAATTTTTGGGGATCGTTTGGACATTTTTAAACGTTAACTGAATTTTCTAGGCATTTATGTGCATAATTCAATATTGAACTCCATGCACACTCTCCAGTGCATAAAAACAGGTTGAAAAATAATATGTGTGTCCTTGGTTGCAAGCTTAGGTCACATGCAAGAAATTAGAATGAATGTCAAACACATTGACACTGTCGCTCGGCCGCTAACATTGAGATACATGGTTTTAAAATTCTAGTAAATCAAAAAATCGTCTAAAATTCATGAAACTTGACATGATATCATGGAACGACATCACTATGCCGTGGTAAAAATATTGTCCCATTTGGGGCAGGATTGGGTATAAACTAATCGCAAAGCAGAGCTTCTAACAACAAGCGTGAGGGTTTCGGTAGGGAACGTGCCACCTTGGGGGACGAAACGATATCCGTTGCCTCTTCTTGCTTTCAAAAATTTTCTAGTGTCAACATTTAACAAGATGTGTGTTGTGTCAATTTTTGAGATTTTTGGGGGTTCGCTTTGACATTTTTATACATTAACCAGTTTTCTATGCATTTATGTGCATAATTCAAATTTGAACTACATGCAGATGCTCCAGTGCATATAAATGGGTTCAAAATTCAAATGTGTGTCCTTGGTTGCATGCGTAAGTCCCATGCAAGAAATGGAAATGAATGTTAAGCACCTTGCCACTGTTGCTCCGCCGCTAACATTGAGATACATGGTTTTTAAATTCAAGTAAATCGAAAATGCGTCTGAAATTTATGAAACTTCACATGATAGCATGGAACAACATCAACATACCGTGGTAAAAATATTATCCCATTTGGGGCAGGTTGGGGTATAAGATTCTCACAAACCAGAGCTTCTCACAAGAAGCCTCATGATGACAGTATGGAACGTTTCACCTTTCTGGACAAAACGATATCCGTTGCCTCTTCTTGGTTTCAATTTTTTTCTAGTGTCAACATAGAACACCAGGAGTGTTGTGTTAAATTTTGGAATTTTTTAGTGTTCGTTTGGACATTTTTATACATTAACTGGGTTTTCTATGCATTTATGTGCACAATTCAAATTTGAACTGCAGGCACATGCTCCAGTGCATATAACTTGGTTGAAAAATCAATGGGAATCAATGTCAAACACCTTGCCACAGTCGCTCGGCCTCAAACATTGAGATGCATGGTTTTTAACTTCTAGTAAAGCCAAAACTCGTCTGAAATTCATGAAACTTGGCATGCTTTCATGGAGCGGCATCAACATGTTGTGGTAAAAAAATTGTCCCATTTGGGGTAGGTTTGGGTATAAGCTTCTCACAAACTAGAGCTTCTCAGCCTGATGGTGTTGGTAGGGAACATGTCACCTTTGGGAACGAAACAATATCGGTTGCCTCTTCTTGCTTTCAAAAATTTTCTAGTGTCAACATAGAACAACAAGAGTGTTGTGTCATTTTTTTGGATCTTTTGGGGTTCGCTTGGACATTGTTATACATTAACTGGGTTTTCTAGGCATTTTATGTGCATAATTCAAATAATAACTACATGCACATGCTCCAGTGCAGAAAAATGGGTTGACATATCAAATGTGTGTCCTTGGGTGCATGCTTAGGTCCCATGCAAGAAATGGGAATGAATTTCAAACACCATGGCACTGTTGATTGCTGGCAAAACATTGAGATATTTTGTTTTTAAATTCTAGTAAATCCAAAACTAGTCTGAATTTATGATACTTGGCATGCTATCATGGAATGGCACTCGACATGTTATGGTATTTTTCGTGTCCATTTTGAGAGAAGGCGCACCGGAATAACAGCCAACAAAGGCATTTTGAAACAAATAGCTCCCAATTTAACATCTCAAACATTTTGTATAATTTAAATCATGTGCATTCTGTTAACCATTCACCTGACGCCACATGTCACTCTTTTAATGGCTAGGAGGTGTCGTGCGGACAATTGCTCGACTGAACGGGAGGTGTGCGAACGCAGTCCACTGTGTAGGCTGACCGAGAGGTATGCAAGCAGTCCTCCAATGCACAGGCTCATCAGGAAGCGTGCGAGTTGTATGATGCGCAGGCTCACTGGGAAGCGAGCTCTTTGACTTCCATGGCCGCCCGCCTTGCTCGCATCCTCTGCATTAATGGCGCCCGAGCCGCTGTTTTACGGGCGGCCTTACTGTTCGCCTCCCATTCCCCTCCGACAGACCTCCACCAACGCCATGGGATAGAAGGATCATCTGTCACTTGTCTTCTAGTTTGGTGAAGTCGAATCTGGGCCGGAGGAGACAGAAAATAATGAGGAATGGGGCCTCATGGACATGGCCCTGAACGAGCTGGCCGCCGCGGTTACTGCCCCCGCGCTTGTCCCAGCTCCCATCCCCGTGCCCGCGCCTGTGACCATCCCCGTAGTATTGACAGGCTGATCACCGAGAACTATCATAGAGTTGGAAGCCGCAGGCGTCAGCGAGGTGTCCGTGGACCCGCGTGAGCTCGTGTAAATGCCAGCGCCCGTTCCCGTGCATGCCCCTGCACCCACCGCGGCGCTGGTCCCCGTGCGTTTGCTTGCACCCGCCACTCCCGTGCTCATGCGTGCCCCCCCCCCCTCAACGGCATGGGACGCTACTGTTGACCGCTAGCCGCGAGTTGCCATCCTCCCGCACCCCGCCCATTGATCGCACGATGAAAGATGTTTGATTTCCAAGTGAATAACATTCCGTGCCACCTTGAAGACTTCAACAACGGCATCCCGGAGGACGACAACGACAACGCAGGCACGGCAGCCGCCTCCGCCACCACCGAAAATAGTATTTTTGGGTTTAATACTTTATCTCGATCATATGAATTAAATTCGTAGTGTGACTGAATGAAAGATATGGTTTGAACGAACTTGCGTTTTTCTCTCTGAATGTACAGACTTATCAAACGTTTTTCTTTAAAAACATCAAAATGTTTTTAAATATAAAACATACATCACAAACGTTTTAGTTAGAACACATGTATGCAAACCGACAGCTTCCCTAGGAAGCCAAGGGAAAATGTGCCGAGCAGGATTTGTGCAGCTCTTGTTATCAAACGTTTTAGATAGAACACTTGTACGTAAACCGACGACTTCCATAGTAAGCCAAGGGAAAATGTGCTGAGTAGGATTTGTGCAACTCTACATCGTAAACGTTTTAGATGGAACACCCGTATGCGAAGTGACAACTATGGTCTTCCCCAGTAGGCCAAGGGAAAATCCGCCACACAGGATTTGTGCATCTCTTCAACTCAAACAGTTTAGATTGAATACACTATGCAAAGCGAGACTTCAACACTAAGCCAAGAGAAAATCTGGTACACATGATTCGTACATCGCTTCAACGTAAACTGTTTTTTCGGATGACCCATGTGCAACCACGTATAGACAATTTGGTAAGATTTGCATCTGTCATATTGGTGAAGAAAATATGCCCTAGAGGCAATAATAAAGCTATTATTTATTTCCTTATTTCATGATAAATGTTTATTATTCATGCTAGAATTGTATTAACCAGAAACTTAGTACATGTGTGAATACATAGACAAACAGAGTGTCACTAGTATGCCTCTACTTGACTAGCTTGTTGAATCAAAGATGGTTGTGTTTCCTAACCATAGACATGAGTTGTAATTTGATTAACGGGATCACATCATTAGAGAATGATGTGATTGACTTGACCCATTCCGTTAGCTTAACACTTGATCGTTTAGTTTGTTGCTATTGCTTTCTTCATGACTTATACATGTTCCTATGACTATGAGATTATGCAACTCCAGAATACCGGAGGAACACTTTGTGTGCTACCAAAAGTCACAACTTAACTGGGTGATTATAAAGGTGCTCTACAGGTGTCTCCGATGGTACTTGTTGAGGTTGCATAGATCGAGACTAGGATTTGTCACTCCGATTGTTGGAGAGGTATCTTTGGGCCCTCTCGGTAATGCACATCACTATAAGCCTTGCAAGCAATGTGACTAGTGAGTTAGTTGCAAGATGATGCATTAAGGAACGAGTAAAGAGACTTGCCGGTAACGAGATTGAACTAGGTATTGAGATACCCACGATCGAGTCTCGGGCAAGTAACATACCGATGACAGAGGGAACAGTGTATGTTGTTATGTGGTTTGACCGATAAAGATCTTCGTAGAATATGTAGGAGCCAATTTGAGCATCTAGGTTCCGCTATTGGTTATTGACTAGACACGTGTCTCGGTCATGTCTACATAGTTCTCGAACCCGTAGGGTCCGGATGCTTAACGTTCGGTGACGATCAGTATTATGAGTTTATGTGTTTTGATGTACCGAAGGTTGTTAGGAGTCCCGGATGAGATCACGGACATGACGAGGAGTCTAGAAATTGTCGACACATAAAGATTGATATATATATATATTAGAAGGTTATATTCGGGCACCCGAAGGGTTCCGGGGGTCATCGGATAAATACCGGAGTACCGGGAGGTTACCGGAACCCCCCGGGGAGTATATGGGCCTTAATTGGCTTTAGGGGAGAGAGAGGGAGGGGCTGGCTAGGCCTGGGCCGCCCCCCCCCAAGCCTAGTCCGAATTGGACTGGGGGGAGGGGCGACACCCCCTCCTTCCTTCTGC
This sequence comes from Triticum aestivum, assembly GCF_018294505.1. Taxonomy (NCBI): domain Eukaryota; kingdom Viridiplantae; phylum Streptophyta; class Magnoliopsida; order Poales; family Poaceae; genus Triticum; species Triticum aestivum. Next base: position 460,679,175 of record NC_057813.1, on the reverse strand, counting down.
TCCTCTCCTTCCCTTCCCCCCTTCTCCTACTGCTACTAGAAAAGGGAAGTCTTACTCCCGGTGGGAGTAGAACTCCCCCCTTGGCGTGCCCTCCTCCTAGGCCGGCTGAGGGAGTCCAGGATTAGGGGGTCGTCGGATAGCCAGAATATATACTTTGGCCGGACTATTGGACTATGAAGATACAAGATTGAAGACTTCGTCTCGTGTCCGGGTGGGACTCTCCTTTGCGTGGAAGGCAAGCTTGGCAATTCGGATATGTAGATCTCCTTCTCTGTAACCGACTCTGTGTAACCCTATCCCCCTCCGATGTCTATATAAACCAGAGGGTTTAGTCCGTAGGACAACAACAATCATAATAGGCTAGCTTCTAGGGTTTAGCCTCTATGATCTCGTGGTAGATCAACTCTTGTAATACTCATATCATCAAGATCAATCAAGCAGGAAGTAGGATATTACCTCCATCGAGAGGGCCCGAACCTGGGTAAACATTGTGTCCCCCGCCTCCTGTTACCGTTAGCCTTAGACGCACAGTTCGGGACCCCCTACCAGAGATCCACCGGTTTTGACACCGACATTGGTGCTTTCATTGAGAGTTCCGTTGTGCCGTCATGGTAAGGCTTGGTGGCTCGCCTTGTCATCAAGGACAACATCACCTCTGGGGGAGCCCTAGCTGTAGGCCAAACTCTCCGACTAGGCGGCTTTGTCAAGACCGCCCGTTCGACCGTTGCGCCGACGATGACTTCTTGGGTCATCAAAAACAGCCTCCACGTCAGCTCAGAATTCACCGAGCAGATGGATCCAATGGAGCTCTCCTCCCTGAACAAGCTCTTGGATCGCATTTCTGCCTTGGGAGTTGCTACGGACTATGATCATGTCGGGCTTAAACCCGACCATAGGGAGATTAACTCTCCGCCGGTCACCCATCAGATAGCAGTGGTGGAGGAGCAATGCAGCGATTCCTCCTCTATTTTGAGGACGAACTATGTCCGGATTCCTGAGATCTCTAAGCCAGGTACCCGTCTACGGGAGGACATGGCCCAAGCTTCGAACCTAGAATCGAACAACGGGCCAGAAAAATTGGGCAACATCCCGGAGCCCGAACTGCCAAGCTCCGAAGCACCTCTGCCCCTGGGTCTCAGATCGGGTCAGGGTTTGGACTTAAATCTACCCACCCACGCAGATACAAGTGATCTTTCCCACATTAAACAAGAGCCCTGAGAGATAGTACATCACTTCTGGGCCAGATTCCTCCTTGTAATGAACAAGGTCAAGGACTATTGCCAGGAAGACGCAATCTCACTCTTTTGCAAAAATTGCACGGACAAGGGAATACTCAATGCCATAAGTCTCCGTTGAGTATTGAAGGGATACAAGACGGTCAAGCAGACTCTTCGGCGCTTTTCAGAACCTAAGCGACAAGCCATGGGAGAGGAGCTAGCCAAATTACTCGAGGCCGGATTCATCAAAGAAATAAAACATCCGGACTGGCTAACTAACCTGGTGATGGTACCAAAGAAGGACAAATCCTGGCGCCTATGTGTCGATTTCAAGGACCTCAATAAGGCCTGCCCCAAGGATCCTTCCCCCACCCCCGCATCGATCAAATCATCGATGCTACCGCAGGATAGGACTCATTGTGCTTGCTCGACGCATACTCCGGATACCATCAAATCAAGATGGAGGAGTCCGACCAAGCCGCAACGGCATTCATAACTCCATATGGTCCCTTCTACTTTAACACCATGCCTTTCGGGCTCAGAAATGCCGTTGCAAACTATCAACGCATGATTCAGACATGCCTGGAAACACAAATCAGCAAAACAGTTGAGGCATACGTGGACGACGTGGTCATCAGAACCAGACACATCAAGTTTTTAATAAACGACCTGAGACTTACGTTCGACAATCTCCGAACATATGACATCAAGCTCAATCCAGAAAAATGCATTTTTGGCGTTCCTGCAAGAAAGCTCTTGGGCTTCATCATTTCGAATAGAGGAATTGAAGCAAATTCGGCCAAAATTCGAGCTCTGTCACAGTTGGCTACACCAACAGACCTCAAGCAAATCTAGAAATTAACTGGATGCGTGGCTGCCCTAAGCCTCTTTATATCTCGATTGGGAGAAAAGGCACTACCTCTTTATCGCCTTTTTCGATGCACTGAACACTTCGAGTGGACGGATGCGGCTACGGCCGGACTGGAAGAAATAAAGGCCCTCTTGGCCAGCAATCCAATCCTGGCCGCACCAAATATCGGCGAACCCATGCTGTTATATATAGCTGCAACACACCAGGTCGTAAGCGCAGTGCTCGTGGTCGAAGAGAGACGGACAGACATAAGTTCCCACTTCAAAAGCCTGTATACTACGTATCCACTGTCCTCACTTCATGCAAGTCACGGTACCCACATTATCAAAAGATAGCATACGCGGTCTTCATGACATCCCGGAAACTACGACACTACTTTCAAGAGCGTTCAATCACGGTGGCCTCTGAAGTACCACTCAATGATATAATAAATAACCGCGATGCCACGGGCCGGATTGCTAAGTGGGCTATCGAGCTCGTCCCGTTCGACATCATATACAAACCACGATGAGCCATTTAGTCGCAAGTACTGGCTGACTTCGTCGCCAAATGAACAGAAGCCGAACTCCCTAAAGAGTATGGCGCGTACTCCAATTGGATCATGCACTTTGACGGCTCTAAGATGCTGGCTGGTCTAGGAGCAGGCATTGTCCTGAGATCCCCCACCGGAGATACAGTCCAATACGTACTCCAAATATTATACACAGACTCCAACAATGCAGCCGAATACGAGGCTCTGTTGCATGGTCTTTGGAAGGCAGTCTCCATGGGCATTCAACGCCTAGAAGTGCATGGGAATTCGAACCTCACAATATCTCAAATAAATGGAGACTTTGAAGCCAAGGACCCAAAATGGCGGCTTACCGCAATGCCATCCTCAAAATGTCAGCTCGGTTCGAGGGGCTCGAATTCCACCATGTGGTGTGAGAAAACAATCAAGCGGCGGATATTCTCACCCGCATCGGCGCTAAGCGCGACCCTGTCCCACCTAATATCTTTTTGGAAAGCCTGGTCAAGCCATCCGTGGTGTGGGAAGGGGAGACCGGCAATACCAGTCTGGATCCGAACACAACTCCAGATCCCGAACACTCTGACGTAATCGGAGGCTCCACCACCGAAATAACACCTTTGGCCCACGTGATTATGGCTGTCATCGCCCCGTGGACAGAACCCTTCTTAGCCTACCTAAATAGGCAAGAACTCCCTGAGGACCAAAATGAGGCACGTTGCATTGTGCGGTGCTCTAAAGCCTACAAGGTTCACAAGGGAGAGCTTTATAAGAAAAGCGCGACCGGAGTGCTCCAAAGGTGCATCTCCGAAGAGGAAGGACGGCAGCTACTGGCCGAAATTCATGCTAGACTCGGCGGCCACCACGCCGCAGCTCGGGCCCTTGTAAGCAAGGCCTTCCGTACAGGTTTCTACTGGCTGACAGCCCGGGCAGACGCACAGGACCTTGTCCAACATTGCGTCGGTTGCCAGCCTTTTGCAAATCAAAGCCATATGCCACCTACCGCTGTCCAAACAATCCCCATAACTTGGCCCTTCGCGGTCTGGGGGCTCGATATGGTTGGACTCCTTAATGGAGGAAGCCATAAGAAAAAAATACTTGTTGGTCATGGTGGATAAATTCACCAAATGGATAGAAGCCAAACCAGTTAAAATGGCCGAATCCGGACCAGTGATAGACTTTGTATCCGGGGTCGTACGCCGTTACGGTGTCCCCCACAGCATCATCACCGATAATGGCTCCAACTTCACAGCAGACGAGGTGAAAACTTGGTGCGGCAACATGGGCATTAAGCTCAATTATGCCTCCGCCTATCACCCCCAAACAAACGGTCTAGTCGAATGAGAAAATGGTCTTATTATGAGCGGCATCAAACCCAGCCTAATGCGATCCTTGAAGGAATCAGATACGCACTGGGTCGAGGAGCTCGACTCTGTACTATGGGGGTTGCGGACCACGCCTAATCGCACCACCGGATACACACCATTTTTTATGGTGTACGACGCAGAGGCGGTATTACCCTGCAATATCATTCATGACTCACCTCGAGTGCACATGTACGAAGAGAGAGAAGCCGAGCTTGATCGGCAGGACAATTTAGATTCCCTGGAGGAGGAGCGTGACGTTGCAAACGCCCATTCCGCATTCTATCAGCAACATGCTCGAAGGTATCAAAGGAGAGAAGTACGGGCCAAAACTTATAACGTTGGCAAACTCATTCTGCGCCTACCGGAGAAGAAAAAGGACAAGCTCAAGCCCAAGTGGGAGGGTCCCTTCATCATTGATAAAGTTCTCATCGGAGGGGCATACCGTCTACATGATGCATCTGATAATCGACTCGAGGCAAACCCATGGAACGCAGCCAGACTCCAAAGATTCTACGCCTAGAGCCGAACTCTGTGTTCGTTTCCTTACCTTTGCCTTTCTTTTTTAAGTTATATCCTCTTTCTTTCTTTGTTTCTTTCTTTCTTCCTTTTTTATAGCCTTAAAAGCATCAAGTGTGCCTCGAACACACACTCTAGCCGCGCTATGTGCGCTCAGTATACCTGGGGGCTTCTTATACAGAAGCTTAATATAGTTATCTTCCGGGCTTCATGCCCACTACATATGTGCCACTTTTCCAGATGTACCTTTTATTAGCCATTATGTGCATTGATATGACTTAAGTTTTGGCCAAGCTGGGTAGCCTGGCTCCTATGTTTATGCCCTACGTTCCCATTAGTTCGGCTAGGGCATAAGGGGAGCACCTCTGCGATTGTAACTGTCGGGTCAGCCGGATGTGTACCTCAAACTGGGTAAAGCCGAAAGCTAGCATTCTTAAGGGAATATTTGGTTGATGAACAAAAGATGTTTCTTACCTACTTACAATATAAACCCCCAGATGTCTCATATCCCGCGTTTCTGTTCACAGTTCAGACATGCACATTAATGCATGTGTACCCAGGGAAAGGAACCCTTAATAGAACTATTCTCCCTGGAAGATGTTTCTTACTATCCATGTAATATAACATAGCTAGTTGGGTACTTGTCTGTTCAAGCACTTATGACCCCTACGCCTGGTTTCCACGTGTACCCTGGTTTACATAACTGAGAGGGTATTCGGATACACTCCGGACTATCGGGTCCCGAGGCTGAAGCGAAAAGGTCCACCATGACAAATGATTTACAATCCGGCTAGGCACAAATATGTCATTTGAAGTACACAATCACTTGGACTGACTAAATTCTTCTTGTATACCATCCAACAGGCTGTCTAGCCTACAATCCTATTGGGAATACTTTGCGGCTAATCCTACCTGGTCATATACCAGACTAATGGGAATATCTTTCCCATCTGACCCTACAGGTCCGACCTCGACCATGTGATTTGGGTCAACCTTGTTGTACCGCATCTTCACCATGGCCCAGGCTTCCCTTGCACCTTGTCGGCAGGCTGATATCTTCCATAATCGGAAGTGTCGTCGCGCTCCCTTGAGAATCTCTACAAACTCCCTCATGCCTCCGGGCAGGGAGGCGGAGGGCCAGAAGGCCTGGGCAATACCCTGCATCACCTACCAAACTTGTTCGTGCAGTTGTGAGAGCTCTTGCAGAAGATCGCCTGCGGATCCGGGCATCTCCACTTCAGGGCGACCTGTCAGCATACCTACAGACATAACTCTGTTAGCCCATTTCTTCGCCGAACTATATAAAGGTTCGTTCAAGCACTTACTAAAAATGCTGCGTTGAAGCCTCTTATTCTCCTTCACCGAGTTTGCAAGCTGGGCCCGAACATCTTTTAGTTCAACGCCCAGCCAGGTATGGGCATCCTGGAGATCATTTTTCTCTCAAATAACCCATGTAAGCACGCGCTCGCCAGCCTCTAACTGACGTTGAGCATGTTGCTTATCCCCCGGTACGATCTCCGGATTACCTCCGGGATTGTGTGCAGAATCTATTGTTAGATTTGCACGCATGCCAAATACTAACTGGTACATGTCATTACATTCTTTTCGAGCAAGACAAGTATTACCAGATGAGTCCTTCTTGGACTCCTCCATTCCGGCAACTGTGGCCCGTAGCTAGGCTTTACACTGCTCAAGCTCTTGAGACAACTGGGTATTCTTCTCCGTAAGAACCTATGCATACAATGATCCTTAAATCAGTTGTGCCAACTATTTCAAATCTCAGAGGCTACTGATATACATAATTATCAGATTTTCTTACCCGTATATCCTTTACATACTGGTCCGTGGCTTTGGCAATACCATCTTGAGCATCTCGGATGTACGCTTCTCCTGAGTTGAAGGCATTGAAAGCCTCTTCAGAGAAATTAGGGTCACGGAGTACGGCCCGTCGACGCCTGTGATTCATGGCGCTCTCCTCTTCGGAATTCGTAGCGGACATTCTATCTGCATCCTCCGTAGGAGGACCGTTCGGTGTTGTCCCCGCGTTAGCCTCCGCCCCTAAGTCTAGCATTGGAGTCCGGCTGGTGGAGGCGTGGCCGGTAGGCTCTCCAGACACAGTCTGGCGAGCGTTTTTTCTGCCAGGGACCATGGACATTGTTATATCTTAAAGACGATAATCACGGAGCAGGTTTTCAATATTACCTCTTCAACGGCGTCTCGGTCCTAACCGCCTTTATTTTAATCATACCCGGCTTCGGTGCCCCTTGTTGGCGAGTCACCGCGAGTTCGGCACGGCGCCCTGATGGCCTCCCATGTAAAATGCAATACATGTGTGGTGGGTAAACCGCAAAGAAGGGATCCTTCTCTGAAGTTAGGACTCCTGTTTTACTTACATGTGATGCAGGAAGTAGGATAGGATAGTCAGCTATGATGGCCACCAAGGCACCATCACAGCTTAATTGATAGAACGTCCTGTCGACGACCTCCACAAATACATCCGGATCTTCTTCGAGTTCGGGGTCGAGGGCCCGGTCTGGGTCCTCTGGCTGTGGAGACGGGCTGTGGACCTCCCTCACAGCTTTTCACAGTTCCTGCTATGAACTAGCTAGGTAAATATTTGTGATGAAGAATGCGGGAATGAATGGAGTTGAGTAAAATATAGCAGCTCACCCAGCTTGGGGGGTTGTACATGGAAAATCCATCCCGTGGCTTAATGCGGATCAACTCCTCTTCTTCTCCTTTGTACAAATCGGACAGTATCTTCGCCAGAGCGGTGGCGGAGTCCGGACCTTTACGACCGCATCGGGTGGCATCATCTTCTCCATTGAAGTGCCACATGGGTTTCCCCCGATACTAAAGTGGCTGCACCCCCCGCATTATACATCTTGACATAACCTCGATTATTGTCAGTCCTGATTTGGCCAGCGTTTTTATCCTGCCCATCAGGTAAAGGACCTCTTTGTTATCTTCCTCCTAGGGTCTCCAGGGGCGCCAGCTTTGGCATTTCTTGAGTGGGGCATTAGCAAACTTAGGAAGCCCATCTAGATAGGGTCCGGAAGGGGGACATCCTCCATATAAAACCACTCCGAAAGCTAGTCTTTGGATGTCTTCTTTGGACTACCGGACAGGTATCCGGTCCCGGCGATATGCCATATTTCGGCTCCGCCCACTTGATATATTGATCCCTCCTGAGTACGAGGGACGAGGCATAATAGCCTCTTCCATAGCTCGAAATGAGCTTCGCAGCCCAGAAATAGCTCGCAAAGGGCGACGTAGCCTGGGATAGTATGGAGGCAGGAGTGAAGTTATGTAGCTGGAGGCCGTAGTACTCCAGGAGCCCGCGGAGGAACAGATGGATTGGAAATCCGAGGCCCCTGAGCAAGTAAAGGACAAGGCATACCCGCTCCCCCCTGTATGGGTTGGGAAAACTCTTTGCTTGCTCCCCGCCATTGTAAGTGGCTACTCCAGCTCAGACGGGGACCATATATGAAGGCGGGAGAAACCCCTGGGTCTGCAAGTCCACCAATTGGCCGTGGGGGACAGAAGACTTCTCCCAGTCACCTGGCTTAGTGCTATGGGAGCGAGAGGAGGAGCTGCGGCGGCCGACCATGATGGGATGGCTTTTTCTGGGCGTGCTCCGATGGATACTCGCTGGGGGAAGATGGCGTGATTTGGATCTGAGGATCACTGTCTCTTTAATAGACGATTTACTTACATGGTCAGGGTGGCAAATGTAAAAATTCCCCGACTTCTCACATTCGCTCGACATGTGGAGACTGCCATTATTAAGGCACAAAAGCCGAGGAGGACAACATTAATGGGAAGCCGGACACTTCTCATTACAACAGGTACTCAAGGATTTTGGAGAAGAACCTGCCTTGCAATGTCGAAGACAATCTGCGCGTCGGACTCATCATCATTGAAGCTTGGTTAAGGGGCTACCGAGGGAGTCCTGGATTAGGGGGTCCTCGGACAGCTGGACTATATACTTTGGCCGGACTGTTGGACTATGAAGATACACGATTGAAGACTTCGTCCCGTGTCCGGGTGGGACTCTCCTTTGTGTGGAAGGCAAGCTTGGCAATTCATATATGTAGATGTCCTTCTCTGTAACCGACTCTGTGTAACTCTATCCCCCTCCGGTATCTATATAAACCGGAGGGTTTAGTCCGTAGGACAACAACAATCATAAAAGGCTAGATTCTAGGGGTTAGCCTCTACGATCTCATGGTAGATCAACTCTTGTAATACTCATATCATCAAGATCAATCCAGCATGAAGTAGGGTATTACCTCCATCGAGAGGGCCCGAACCTGGGTAAACATTGTGTCCCCCGCCTCCTGTTGCCATTAGCCTTACACGCACAGTTCGGGACCCCCTACCCAAGATCCACCGGTTTTGACACCGACATTGGATGCACAGTTCGGGACCCCCTACACGAGATTCGCCGATTTTGACACCGACACCGGGCGCCTCCCCCCTTGCTCCTGTATATATGAGGGCAGGGGGGCACCCCAAAGACACACAAGTTGATCATTGATCTTTAGCCGTGTGCGGTGCCCCCCTCCACCATAGTCCACCTCGGTCATATGTTTGCGGTGCTTAGGCGAAGCCCTGCGTCGGTAGTTTTATCAACACCATCATCATGCCATCGTGCTAACGGAACTCTCCCTCGAAGCTCTACTAGATCGTGAGTTCGTGGGACGTCACCGAGCTAAATGTGTGCAGATCGTGGAGGTGTCGTACGTTCGATACTAGGATCGGTCGATCGTGACGACGTACAACAACATCAACCGCGTTGTCATTACCGCTTACAGTCTACGAGGGTACATGGACAACACTCTCCCCTCTCATTGCAATGCATCACGATGATCTTGCGTGTGCGTAGGAAAATTTTGAAATTACTACGTTCCCCAACAGTGGTATCCGAGCCAGGTTTATGTGTGGATGTTATATGCACGAGTAGAACACAAGTGAGTTGTGGGCGATACTAGTCATACTGCTTACCATCATGTCATAGTTTGATTCGGCGGTATTGTTGGATGAAGCGGCCCGGACCGACATTACGCGTACGCTTACACGAGACTGGTTCTACCGACGTGCTTCACACATAGGTGGCTGGCGGGTGTCAGTTTGTCCCACTTTAGTTGAATCGGGTGTGGCTACGCCCGGTCGTTGTGAAGGTTAAAACATCACATACTTGACAAAATATCGTCGTGGTTTTGATGCGTAGTTAAGAACGGTTCTTGCTTAGCCTGTCGCAGCCATGTAAAACTTCCAACAACAAAGTAGAGGATGTCTAACTTGTTTTTGCAAGGCATGTTGTGATGTGATATGGTCAAGACATGATGCTATATTTTATTGTATGAGATGATCATGTTTTGTAACGGAGTTATCGGCAACTGGCAGGAGCCATATGGTTGTCGCTTTATTGTATGAAATGCAATCGCCATGTAATTGCTTTACTTTATCACTAAGCGGTAGCGATAGTCGTAGAAGCAATAATTGGCAAGACGACAACGATGCTACGATGGAGATCAAGGTGTCGCGCCGGTGACGATGGTGATCATGACGGTGCTTTGGAGATGGAGATCAAAGGCACAAGATGATGATGGCCATATCATATCACTTATAATGATTGCATGCGATGTTTATGTTTTATACATCTTCTTTTGCTTAATTTGACGGTAGCATTATAAGATGATCTCTCACTAAATTTCAAGGTACAAGTGTTCTCCCTGAGTATGCACCGTTGCGATAGTTCTTTGTGTTCAGACACCACGTGATGATCGGGTGTGATAGGCTCTACGTTCACATACAAAGGGTGCAAGCCAGTTTTGGACACGGAAAATACTCAGGTTAAACCAGCCTAGTATATGCAGATATGGCCTCAGAACACTGGAGACCGAAAGGTCGAGCGTGAATCATATAGTAGATATGATCAACATAGTGATGTTCACCATTGAAAACAACTCCACCTCACGTGATGATCGGACATGGTTTAGTTGATTTGGATCACGTTGTCATTTGGATGACTAGAGGGATGTCTATCTAAGTGAGAGTTCTTAAGTAATATGATTAATTGAACTTTAATTTATCATGAACTTAGTCCTGATAGTATTTTGCAAATTATGTTGTAGATCAATAGCTCGCGTTATAGCTTCCCTATGTTTTTTATATGTTCATAGAGAAAACTAAGTTGAAAGTTGTTAGTAGCAATGATGCGGACTGGGTCCTTGATCTGAGGTTCCTCATTGCTGCATAGAAGAATTATGTCTTTAATGCACCGTTAAGTGGCAAACCTATTGCAGGAGTAGATGCATACGTTATGAACGTTTGCCTAGCTCAATATGATGACTACTTGATAGTTTAGTGCACCATTGTTTACGGCTTAGAACTGAGACTTCAAAAACATTTTTGAAACGTCACGGAGCATATGGGATGTTCTAAGAGCTGAAATTGGTATTTCAGACTCATGCCCGAGTCAAGAGGTATGAGGCCTCTGACAAGTACTTTGCCTAAAAGATGGAGGAGAATTGCTCAACTAGTGAGCATGTGCTCAAAATGTCTGGGTACTACAATCACTTGAATCAAGTGGGAGTTAATCTTCCAGAACAGATAGTGATTGACAGAGTTCTCTAGTCAGCATCAACAAGTTACTGGAACTTCTTGATGAACTATAGTATGCAAGGGATGATGAAAATGAATCCCGAGCTCTTCGTGATGCTAAAATCGATGAAGGTAGAAATCAAGAAAGAGCATCAAGTGTTGATGATTGACAAGACCACTAGTTTCAAGAAAAGGGCAAAGGGAAAGAAAGGGAACTTCAAGTAGAGTGGCAAGCAAGTTGTCACTCCCGTGAAGAAGCCCAAAGCTGGACCAAAGCCTGAAACTGAGTGCTTCTACTACAAAGTAAATGGTCACTGGAAGCGGAAATGCCCTACATATTTGGTGGATAAGAAGGATGGCAAAGTGAAAAAGGGTATATTTGATATACAGGTTATTGATGTGTACCTTACTAGTGTTTATAGTATCCCCTGGGTATTTGATAGTTATTCGGTTGATAAGATTAGTAACTCGAAACAGGAGTTACGGAATAAACAGAGACTAGTTGAGGGTGAAGTGACGATGTGTGTTGGAAGTGGTTCCAAGATTGATATGATCATCATCACACACTCCCTATACTTTCGAGATTAGTGTTGAACCTAAATAAATGTTATTTGGTGTTTGCGTTGAGCATAAATATGATTAGATCTTGTTTATTGCAATACGATTATTCATATAAGACAGAGAATAAATTGTTATTCTGTTTACATGAATAAAACCTTCTATGGTCATACACCCAATGTTGATGGTTTATTGAATCTTGATCGTAGTGATCCACATATTCATAATATTGATGCCAAAAGATGCAAAGTTGATAATGATAGTGCAACATATTTGTGGCACCGCCGTTTGGGTCATATCGGTGTAAAGCGCATGAAGAAACTCCATAAAGATGGATTTTTGGAATCACTTGATTATGAATCATTTGATGCTTGCGAACCGTGCCTTATGGGCAAGATGACTAAAACTCCGTTCTCCGGAACAATGGAACGAGCTAGTGACTAATTATTGGAAATAATACATACCTATGTATGCGGTCCAACGAGTGTTGATGCTCGTGGCGGGTATCATTATTTCTAGAATTTCATAGATGACTTGAGAAGATATGGGTATATCTACTTAATGAAACACAAGTCTGAAACTTTTTGAAAAGTTCAAAGAATTTCAGAGTGAAGTGGAGAATCATCGTAACAAGAAAGACAGTTTCTACGATCTGATCGTGGAGGAGAATATTTGAGTTATGAGTTTGGCCATCATTTAAAATAATGTGGAATAGTTTCACACCTCACGCCACATGGAACACCACAGCATAATTGTGTGTCCAAACATTGTAACCACACTTTATTGGATATGGTGCGATCTATGATGTATCTTACCGGGTTACCACTATCGTTTTGGGGTTATGCATTAGAGACAACTGCATTCACATTAAATAGGGCACCATCTAAATCCGTTGAGACGATGCCATATGAACTGTGGTTTGGCAAGAAATCAAAGTTGTTGTTTCTGAAAGTTTGGGGCTGCGATGCTTATGTGAAAAAGCTTCAACCTGATAAGCTCGAACCCAAATCGGAGAAATATGTCTTCATAAGATACCCAAAGGAAACTGTTGGGTACACCTTCTATCACAGATCCAAAGGCAAGATATTCGTTGCTAAGAATGGATCCTTTCTAGAGAAGGAGTTTCTCTCGAAAGAAGTGAGTGGGAGGAAAGTAGAACTTGATGGGGTAACTGTACCTGCTCTCTTATTGGAAAGTAGTTCATTACAGAAATGAGTTCGTGTGATCCCTACACCAATTAGTGAGGAAGCTGATGATAATGATCATGAAACTTCAGATTAAGTTACTACCAAACCTCGTAGGTCAACCAGAGTAAGATCCGCACCAGAGTGGTACGGTAATCCTATTCTGGAGGTCATGTTACTTGACCATGACGAACCTACGAACTATGAGGAAGCGATGATGAGCACAGATTCCGCGAAATGGCTTGAGGCCATGAAATCTGAGATAGGATCCATGTATGAGAACAAAGTGAGGACTTTGGTGGACTTGCTCGATGATCGGCAAGCCATAGAAAATAAATGGATCTTCAAGAGGAAGACGGACATTGATAGTAGTGTTACTATATACAAAGCTCGACTTGTCGGAAAAAGGTTTTCGACAAAGTTCAAGGAGTTGACTACGATAAGACTTTCTCACCCGTTGCGATGCTTAAAGTCTGTCCGAATCATGTTAGCAATTGCCACATTTTATGAAATCTGGCAAATGGATGTCAAAACTGCATTCCTTAATGGATATATTAAAGAAGAGTTGTATATGATGCAACCAGAAGGTTTTGTCAATCCTAAAGGTACTAACAAAGTGTGCAAGCTCCAGTGATCCATCTATGGACTGGTGCAAGCATCTCGGAGTTGGAATATGCGCTTTGATGAGTTGATCAAAGCATGTAGTTTTATACAGACTTGCAGTGAAGCCTGTATTTACAAGAAAGTGAGTGGGAGCACTACAATCTTTCTGATAAGTATATGTGAATGACATATTGTTGATCAGAAATAATGTAGAATTTTCTGGAAAGCATAAAGGAGTGTTTGAAAGGAGTTTTTCAAAGAAAGACCTCGGTGAAGCTGCTTACACATTGAGCATCAAGATCTATAGAGATAGATCAAGATGCTTGATAAGATTTTTCAATGAGTACATACCTTGATAAGATTTTGAAGTAGTTCAAAATGGAACAGTCAAAGAAGGAGTTCTTGCCTGTGTTGCAAGGTGTGAAGTTGAGTGAGACTCAAAACCCGACCATGGCAAAAAATAGAAAAAGAATGAAAAGTCATTCCCTATGCCTCAGTCATAGGTTCTGTAAAGTATGCTATGCTGTGTACCAGACCTATTGTGTACCTCACCAGGATTTTGGCAAGAGGGTACAATAGTGATCTAGGAGTAGATCACTGGACAACGGTCAAAATTATCCTTAGTGGAATAAGGAAATATTTCTCGGTTATGGAGGTGATAAAGAGTTCATCGTAAAGAGTTACATCGATGCAAGCTTTGACACCGATCTGGAGGACTCTAATTCTCGATCTAGATACATATTGAAAGTGGGAGCTATTAGCTAGAGTAGCTCCATGAAGAGCATTGTAGACATAGAAATTTGCGAAATACACATACGGATCTGAATGTGGCATACCCATTGACTAAACTTCTCTCACAAGCAAAACATGATCACACCTTAGTACTCTTTGGGTGTTAATCACATGGCGATGTGAACTAGATTACTGACTCTAGTAAACACTTTGAGTGTTGGTCACATGGCGATGTGAACTATGGGTGTTAAGCACACGATGATGTGAACTATTGGTGTTAAATCACATAGCGATGTGAACTAGATTACTGACTCTAGTGAAAGTGGGAGACTGAAGGAAATATGCCCTAGAGGCAATAATAAAGTTATTATTTATTTCCTTATTTCATGTTAAATGTTTATTATTCATGCTAGAATTGTATTAACCGGAAACTTAGTACATGTGTGAATACATAGACAAACAGAGTGTCACTAGTATGCCTCTACTTGACTAGCTCGTTGAATCAAAGATGGTTGTGTTTCCTAATCATAAACATGAGTTGTCATTTGATTAACGGGATCACATCTTTAGAGAATGATGTGATTGACTTGACCCATTCCTTTAGCTTAGCACTTGATCGTTTAGTTTGTTGCTATTGCTTTCTTCATGACTTATACATGTTCCTATGACTATGAGATTACGCAACTCCTGAATACCAGAGGAACACTTTGTGTGCTACCAAACATCAGAACGTAACTGGGTGATTATAAAGGTTCTCTAGAGGTGTCTCCGATGGTACTTGTTGAGTTGGCATAGATCGAGATTAGGATTTGTCACTCCGATTGTCAGAGAGGTATCTCTGGGCCCTCTCGGTAATGCACATCACTATAAGCCTTGAAAGCGATGTGACTAATGAATTAGTTGCGGGATGATGCATTACGGAACAAGTAAAGAGACTTGCCAGTAACGAGAATGAACTACGTATTGAGATACCGACGATCGTATCTCGGGCAAGTAACATACCGATGACAAAGGGAACAACGTATGTTGTCATGCGGTTTGACCGATAAAGATCTTCGTAGAATATGTAGGAGCCAATATGAGCATCCAGGTTCCGCTATTGGTTATTGACCTAAGATGTTTCTCGGTCATGTCTACATAGTTCTCGAACCCGTAGGGTCCACACGCTTAACGTTCGGTGACGATCGGTATTATGTGTTTATGTGTTTTGATGTACCAAAGGTTCTTAGGAGTGTCGGATGAGATCATGGACATGACGAGGAGTCTCAAAATGGCCGAGACATAACGATTGATATATTGGAAGGTTATATTCGGGCACCGGAAAGGTTCCGGGGGTCACCGGATAAATACCGTAGTACCGAGAGGTTACCAGAACCCCCCGGGGAGTATATGGGCCTTAATGGGCTTTAGGGAGAGAGAGAGGGGCTGGCTAGGGCTGGGCCGCGAGCCCCCCAAGCCTAGTCCGAATTGGACAAGGGGGATGGGCGCGCCCCCACCTTCCTTCTCCGCCTCTCCTTCCCTTCCCCCTTCTCCTACTCCTACAAGGAAAGGGGAGTCCTACTCCCGGTGGGAGTAGGACTCCCCCCTGGCGCGCCCTCCTCCTAGGCCGACCGCCTCCCCCCTTGTTCCTTTATATACGAGGGCAGGGGGCACCCCAAGACAAACATGTTGATCATTGATCTTTAGCCGTGTGCGGTGCCCCCCCCACCATAATCCACCTCGGTCATATCGTTGCAGTGCTTAGGTGAAGCCCTGCGTCGGTAGTTTCATCAACACTGTCATCACGCCATCGTGCTGACGGAACTCTCCCTCGAAACTCTACTGGATCGTGAGTTCGTGGGACGTCACCGAGCTGAACGTGTGCAGATCGCGGAGGTGCCGTACGTTCGGTACTAGGATCGGTCGATCGTGAAGACGTACGACTACATCAACCGCGTTGTCATAACGCATCCGCTTATGGTCTACGAGGGTACGTGGACAACACTCTCCCCTCTCGTTGCTATGCATCACCATGATCTTGCGTGTGTGTAGGAAAATTTTGAAATTACTACGTTCCCCAACAATTGGGTATATTGCCATTTGTCAAACAGGAAAGATTGACAGTTTTTGATCTAGTAACATTGCTATTTGTCAACCTTGTAACACTGCCATTTGTCACAATATGCAGCTAAAATCACTAGTGTTGCCTAATTTTTGCAATGAAAATTCACTAATTAAACATAAATTTCATTCATAGATTAAGCAGTCGTTATTTATACAAACAGTTCAAATCGATAGTTAAACCGACCACACTTTTCCCCAATTGTTGCCAACCACATACTGAAATAGATAGTACAACTATATTCTAGCTAATTTTAAGTACATTGTACAGTTCCACCACATCTATAGTCAGATGAACTGAACAAAATAGCCCCTAAATACTTCTACTACGGAGGGGCTTTGTACTACTTCCGACAGCTCCTCTGCCGAGCACACTCAGTAAGAGGTAGAGGAGGAGGAGCCTACCGACGAGCTGGACAACTGCAATACTGTGCCTACCATCGCTACACCTTCATCAATGCTCACCTCGAACGCCCTTTGCCGTACTAGATGACCCCTCTTGAAGCGGCGGGAGTCCTCGTAGATCTCCTGATTCCTCGCCTCTGCAGTGGCATGTGCTGCAGCCACGACGGCTGTAAGGCTCTTTGCATGCTCGACGAGGCGCTCCTCCTCCTCCTGCAGGAAGTTGACATATTGCGCAAGGTCACTGACGCACGTGCGGGCCTCCACCTCTGCCTCCCGCCTTCAAGCAGCGGTGGCAGAGCGGGTGATGAACTCGGTGGTTGACGGTGGGCTGGGGGCCATGGCGGTCGAAGATGGGGTGGTGGCCACGACCACCACCTCCCGCCTTCGGGTCGCAATGGCGGAGCGGGTGATGGACACGATGGCCAGCAGTGGTGTGGCGGCCACGATCCAACGTATCTACAATTTTTTATTGTTCCATGCTATTATGTTGTCATTCTTGGATGTTTTACAATCATTGTATAGTCATTTTATATCAATTTTTGGTACTAACTTATTGACATAGTGCCCAGAAGCAGTTGCTGTTTTCTGCATGTCTTTTACATCGCAGGAAATCAATACCAAACAAAATCAAACGCAGCGAAACTTTTTGAGGATTTTTTTTCAGCCAGAAGACATCCAGTGGGCCAAGAAAGCACCTGGGGGGGGGGGTGCTCCGAGGGGAGCACAATGCACCAGGGCGCGCCTGGGGGCCCAAGCACGCCCAGGTGGGTTGTGCCTACCTCGGGTGCCCCTTGAACCACCTCTTTGCTCTATAAATACCCCAATATTCCAAAAACCCTAGGGGAGTCGACCAAAACCAATTCCAGCCACCACAGAGTCCAGAACCACCAGATCCAATCTAGACACCATCACTGAGGGGTTAACCACTTCCATTGGTGCCTCTCTGATGATGCGTGAGTAGTTCTTTGTAGACCTATAGGTCCATATTTAGTAGCTAGATGGCTTCCCCTCTCTCTCTCTCTCTCTCTCTCTTGATTATCAATACAATGATCTCTTGGAGATCCATATGACGATGAAAGTCTTTTTGCGGTGTGTTTGTTTGGATCCGATGAACTTTGAGTTTATGATCAGATCTATATACTTATCCATGAAAGTTATTTGAGTCTTCTTTGATCTCTTATATGCATGATTGCTTATAGCCTCATAGTTCTTCTCCAATATTTGGGTTTTGTTTGGCCAACTTGATCTATTTATCTTGCAATGGGAAGAGGTGCTTTGTGATGGGTTCGATCTTATGGTGCTTGATCCTAGTGACAAAAAGGGAAATGACACGTATGTATCGTTGCTATTAAGGATAACAAGATGGGGTCTATTTCTCCATAAAATGATCTTGTCTACATCATGTAATCATTCTTATTGCATTACTCAGTTTCTCCATGAACTTAATATACTTGACGCATGCTGGATAGCGGTCGATGTGTGGAGTAATAGTAGTAGATGCAAGCAGGAGTTGGTCTACTAATCTTGGACGTGATGCCTATATAATGATCATTGCCTGGATATCTTCATTATTATTTGAAGTTCTATCAATTGCCCAACAGTAATTCTTTTCCCATCGTTTGCTATTTTTCTTGAGAGAAGCCACTAGTAAAACCTATGGCCCCCGGGTCTCTTCTCATCATATTTGCCTTTGCGATCTATTTTCCTTTGCATTTATTTTCAGATCTATTAAACCAAAAATACAAATATACCTTGTTGTGATTTGTTTGTTCTGCGATCTATTTATCCTATCTACCACTTTTATCTCACGTTATTTCTGCGATCTATTGGCAACCCCTTTAACATGTCGGGTTGCGAGTATTTGTTATTTGTGTGCAGGTGTTGTTTACGTGGTGTGAGGAGGTTCTCCTACTGGTTCGATAACCTTGGTCTCATCACTGGAGGAAATACCTACCATTGCTATACTACATGATCCCTTCCTCTTCGGGGAAATACCAATGTAGTTCTAGCAGACATCAAAAGGAATTTCTGGCGCCGTTGCCGGGGAGGATCACGTCAAGATAGTCTCCCGGTCACGAGCCAATTATTTGCGTCGTTACTGGGGAGGATCTTCAACATCAACCAGGTTCCTAATCACAAATGTCATCTCCTTGAAATTTACATTATTTGACATTTTGCTCTCGTTTTTCTCTCCCCCACTTCACAAAAATTTGCCATTTTATTCGCCCTCTTTTTCATTCACCATTTTCTCGCCAGATCTCTTATTTGCTTGAACTCGTCACCATGAGTGACTTCGGTATGGCAGAAATAGATGATGGCTAACTCCTAAAATGGAGCGTACGGGTAATCTGGATGCCAGAACTTTTGTCTTGGGGCAAGGGAATGTTATGGGAAAAGAACATATCCAAGAATTTTTCAATTGTGTCGGAAAATTAAGCCTTGATGATATTCCTATACTTAAAAGAACTAAATCTTATGCGGAAGCTATTTCGGCACTTGTTCTGAAACTTGAAAATAGATTTATCTGTACTCATCCTACCATGCAAAGATTGTTCTGTGAGTTGCCCATTATAAAGAACCCTAAAGCTAAAAAGTTAGTCGCTCTTGTTCTAATGAATGAATTTGACAACATAATATGGGAAGCTAGGGAAATCTTTGATTTTTATGGCATGAATCATGAAAACCCATGATTGATGAAATTCTTTATAATATGCTTTGGGGCATTTGCTTGGAGATAACCAAATCTTTGATGAGAATCTTAGAAAGCAAGTCTCCGTTTTAGATATGATCCAACAAGTTTTTAATAATGTTAATCAACACTATTCTTGGATCACTGCTGGAAATCAAAGGGGTTATGATAAAAAGCAACTTGATAGTGCTAAGGTTTCCATGGACAATGTGTTTTATGTTTTATTTACGAAACCTCCCGACATAAATATCTCGAAAGAAAACAAAGGATAAGGATGACAAAACTTAGATCCTACACGTTATGCCTAGCTAGGGGCATAAAAAGATAGCACTTGTTGGGAGGCAACCCAATGAATAAAATTTATTTTTTCTTTTTGCTTTCTGTTCTTGTGTGTTTGAACAATTATGCTACTATTATGATTGTGTTTTTTTGTTTTAACTAGTGTTTGGGCCAAGCAAGGCCTTTGGGTTGATTTGGGTGAAAGTTGATTTGCTCTTGCTGAAAAACAGAAACTTATCCACTCACAAAAATAGTTTTCATAAATGACAGAAAAGTGATTTTGAGTTAATTCTTTTCCAGAAGATTAATATACAAATTGCCTAGGTTTTCCAAATTTCCCAATATTTTTGGAGTTACATAAGTATTAGAAATATCCAGATTTTTATTTGTGTTGTGTGCTTGTTTTGATGATTCTATGGTTTTCTTTGATGAGATTTTTGCCATAGAAAAGTTGGAATCCAGTAGATATAATGCAAAAACAAAATAAGAATAGTTTGCAACAGTACTTATAGTAGTGGTTTGCTTTCTTATACTAACGGATCTCATGAAGGTTTTGTTGGAGTTTTGTGTGATTGAAGTTTTCAAGTTTTGGGTGATCTTACGATGGATGAAGGAATAAGGATTAGCAAAAGGCTAAGCTTGGGTATGTCCGAGGCATCCCAAGATAATATTCAAGAAGTAGCAAGCAACTAAGCTTGGGGACGCCCCCAAGTGGCATCCCCGCTTTCTTGTAACAACCATCGGTATTTTACTCGAAGCTATATTTTTATTCATCACATATTATGAGTTTTGCTTGGAGCATCTTGTATGATATGAGTCTTTGCTTGTTTTGCTTTGTGTTTCAAGTGTTGAGTCCTTTCTGAACACACCTTTTTGAGAGAGCCAAAAAATTATGTTATGCTTGCTCCTATGCTTCACTTAAATTTTTAGAGCCATGGATTTGCTCTAGTGCTCCACTTATATCTTTTTGAGCACGGTGTGATTTGTTATTTTTGAATAAATGCTCTCATGCTTCACTTAGATTTATTTTGAAGTTATAAATTTTTCAAAAATCCTCTCTTGCTTCACTTAGATTATTTTGAGGGAAAGAAAAATTATACTCATGTTCTTCACTTATATTTGTTTGAGCTTATCAAAAGGAACATATGAAATTAGTCCCAAAGTGATAGATATCCAAGGAGGATACAATAAAAACTTTCATGAAGATCAATGGACGAAATAAACTTGATTCTTAGTAGTGGATTTGAGATATGACGATATGATATGCGAGTCATGTTGATGAGTAATTGTGCTATAGTAAGAATATTGATGTTAAGGTTTGTGATTCCCTATGCAAGCACGAAAGTCAATAGTTATGCAATGAAATTTATATCCTACTTGTGGTTCATTATTCGGTGTTACTTATGCTTAATGCTTGGGTACAAGAATTTTCACTTTTTGGTTGATCGCTTCTCAATCTTTTTGCTAGCCTTCATTTTGCACTAAGTATGATCACTACTTGTGCATCCAAAACACTTTAAACCAGTTTTGCCTTATGAGTCCACTATACCTACCTATATGCAGTATTTCCATGCCTTCTAAGCAAATTTGCATGTGCCATCTCTAATTTTCAAAATGAACTTCACTTTTGTGTGCTCTACCGCTCGCGAGGCGGTGAAGGGTGGCCAATATTTTCCATGCTAGATGTGTTACTCTCATAATGAGTGTTTATTCATTTGTCATTGCACGAGAGTATGACAACGGTATTAGGGATGCCCAGTCCCGAAATGAAAAATGAATTTACTTTATGTTGTCAAATAATCAATTCCTTGGAAAGTGTTTGTATGGAGGGCACCCGTGGATACGGTTTTCCATGGAAAGTGAAAGTAATGGTGGAAAAAGGAATAAACTTTATTTTCTGTTTGGGAACCGCCTACGATGTATCTAGCATGGAAAGTGTTGGGAGCTCTTAGTCATTTTTGTTGGTGGGAAAAGTATGCTTCTTAAAAATGTTTTTATCTCTCAGTTTAAGCTTTGAGTTCTGGCACCTCTACAAATCCCTACTTCCCTCCGCGAAGGGACTTTCTTTTACTTATGCAATTTTTATTTTGAATTTGAGTCTCCATCTTCTCTTATAAAGCAGCAACTAAGGGGCACTATGATCGTATTTGAACATTGGGTGTAGCTACTATTTGAGCGTGTTTCATGAATGGATCAATGATTGAGCATAATGGCCTAGGTATAACTTGCTTTAGTGTTGATATTTTGAAAGACATGGTTACTTGTTGGTATGTTTGAGTATTAAAGTCTTGATGTCAAAACTAGACTATTGCTTTGAATCATATAAAAATCCAAATGTCCATGCTATAAAGAAAAGAAATGTGATGAACATGTTAGGCAGCATTCCATGTCAAAAATTCTGTTTTTATGATTTACCTACTTGAGGACGAGCAGGAATTAAGCTTGGGGTTGTTGATTCGTCTCCAACGTATTTATGATTTTTTATTGTTCCATGCTGTTATATTATCATTCTTGGATGTTTTATAATCATTTTATAGTCATTTTATATCATTTATTTGTACTAACCTATTGACATAGTGCCCAGTGCCAGTTGTTGTTTTCTGCATGTTTTTTACATCGCAGGAAATCAATACCAAACGGAGTCCAAACACAACGAAACTTTTTGAGGATTTTTTTGGGCCAAAAGGCATCCAATGGGCCAGGAAAGCACCAGGGGCGTGCTCCGAGGGGAGCACAACCCACCAGGGCACGCCTGGGGGCCCAGGCACGCCCAGGTGTGTTGTGCCCACCTCGGGTGCCCCCTGAACCGCCTCTTTTCTCTATAAATACCCCAATAATTCAGAAACCCTAGGGGAGTCGACTAAAATCAATTCCAGCCGCCGTAGAGTCCAGAACCACCAGATCCAATCTAGACACCATCACGGAGGGGTTCACCACTTCCATTGGTGTCTCTCCGATGATGCGTGAGTAGTTCTTTGTAGACCTACGGGTCCATAGTTAGTAGCTAGATAGCTTCCTCTCTCTCTCTTTGATTATCAATAAAACGGTCTCTTGGAGATCCATATGATGTAAGTCTTTTTGCGGTGTGTTTGTTGGGATCCGATGAACTTTGAGTTTATGATTAGATCTATATTTTTATCCATGAAAGTTATTTGAGTCTTCTTTGATATCTTATATGCATGATTGCGTATAGCCTCATATTTCTTCTCTGATATTTGGGTTTTGTTTGGCCAACTTGATCTATTTATCTTGCAATGGGAAGAGGTGCTTTGTGATGGGTTCGATCTTACGGTGCTTGATCCCAGTGATAGAAAGGGAAACGACACGTATGTATCGTTGCTATTAAGGATAACAAGATGGGGGTCTATTTCTCCATAAATAGATCTTGTCTACATCATGTCATCATTCTTATTGCATTACTCCGTTTCTCCATGAACTTAATACACTAGATGCATGCTGGATAGCGGTCGATGTGTGGACTAATAGTAGTTGATGCATGCAGGAGTCGGTCTACTAATATTGGACGTGATGCCAATATAATGATCATTGCCTGGATATCGTCATGATTATTTGAAGTTCTATCAATTGCCCAACAGTAATTGTTTTCCCACTGTTTTCTATTTTTCTTGAGAGAAGCCACTAGTGAAACCTATGGACCCCAGGTCTTTTCTCATCATATTTTCCTTTGCGATCTATTTTCCCTTGCATTTATTTTCAGATCTATTAAACCAAAAATAGAAAAATACCTTGCTGCAATTTATCTGTTCCGCGTCTATTTATCCTATCTACCACTTTTATCTCATGTTATTTGCCTATCTTGAGGCGTCGTACCCAAAAGGGATTGACAACCCCTTTAAGACGTCGGGTTGCGAGTATTTGTTATTTGTGTGCAAGTGTTATTTACGTGGTGTGAGGAGGTTCTCCTACTGGTTCGATAACCTTGGTCTCATCACTGAGGGAAATACCTACCATCACTATACTGCATCATCCCTTCCTCTTTGGGGTAGTACCGACGTAGTTCTAGAAGACATCAGACGGCCACCTGCCGCCTTCGAGCTGCGGCGGGGGAGCGAACAATGGCCCTGGCTTTCGACGGTGGTGTGGCGGCCACGGCGGCAGACGGTGGGGTGGCCGCAACGGCTACTGGCAACAGCTGCCAATGGGCAGCAACGATGGAGCGTGTGGTGGGTGTTCGGCGCACACCCAACGGGGATGCCACGCGCACTACACTACGTCGGGTACTGCGCTGCCACCACAGTGTAGCCTCCCAGCTGGAGCTGTCCTCTGATGACGGTGGAGTGTCTGAGCGATGACGACAGACCGATGCCACTGGCAATTATGGGAGAAGCACACAAGATAAGCTACAGGGAGGGAGGGGAAAATGCCACGCATGACTCGCCAGCCGTGAGGGTTTATATAGCAGGCTGGTAAGCATTGGGATTTTGGGGGATTTCACCGAGTCGGGCGGGAAGCTTACGCGGGAACGGGCTGACTACCGTTTGGCCAAAAGAACGCCCTCGCGCCCTGCTCAAGCTTGCGCTCGAAGCAATCTGCGGCAGCGGGGTGACAAGACGTGCGAGAGGAGGACGGAAGGACACGTACACATACGTTTAATAAAAAAGTTGTTTGTGATTTAATTACCTATGGCCCTTGTCCTGGTTTATAAGTCGTCTATGTATTTTTGTGCCAAATTTTGACTAGAAATTTAACTAAGAAAAAACGAATGCATGTCACCAAAGATTATATCATTGGATTCGTATTTGAACATAGTTTCCAATTATATGATTTTTATAACATGCATTAACATTTTGTTGGTTAAATTTAAGGTCAAAATATTGCATAGAATATAAAGGGGACTAATAAACCAAGACGGAGGTAGTAGCACACGGCCGCTCTCATCGCAGCGATGCAACTGCTGGCCGGCTTGTAGACGACCATTCCCTGTGTGTTCAACTGCTCTATGTGTG
Organism: Triticum aestivum; assembly: GCF_018294505.1. Lineage (NCBI taxonomy): Eukaryota > Viridiplantae > Streptophyta > Magnoliopsida > Poales > Poaceae > Triticum > Triticum aestivum. Next base: position 460,654,570 of record NC_057813.1, on the reverse strand, counting down.
TGGTTGCTCGTGGTTGATACGTCTCCACGTATCTATAACTTTTGATTGTTCCATGCTATTATAGTATCTGTTTTGGATGTTTTATATGCATTAATATGCTATTTTATATTATTTTTCTGACTAATTTATTAACCTAGAGCCCAGTGTCAGTTTTTGTTTTTTTGCGGGTTTTAGAGTTTCACAGAAAACGAATACCAAATGGAGTCCAAACAGAATAAAACTTTTGCGATGATCTTTCTTGGACTAGAAGCAAACCAGGAGACTTGGAGATGAAGTCGGAGAAACAACGAGGCAGCCACGAGGGTGGAGGGCACGCCCAGGGGCGTAGGACACGCCCCCTACCTCGTAGACCCCTCGGAGGTCTCCTGACCTAATTCTTTCTCCCATATATATTCTTATACTCCAAAACCATCAGAGGGAGCCATGAACACACTTTTCCACCGCCGCAACCTTTTGTACCCGTGAGATCCCATCTAGGGGCCTTTTCCGGCGTCTTGACAGAGGGGGATTTGATCGGAGGGCTTCTACATCAACACCATTGCCCTTCCGATGAAGCGTGAGTAGTTTACCTCAGACCTACGGGTCCATAGCTAGTAGTTAGATGTCTTCTTCTCTCTCTTTGATTCTCAATACCATGTTCTCCTCGATGTTCCTAGAGATCTATTAGATGTAATACTCTTTTGCGGTGTGTTTGCCGAGCGGATTTATGATCAGATTATCTCAGAATATTATCTGAGTCTTCTCTAGATTCTTATATGCATGATTTGATATCTTTGCAAGTCTCTTTGAATTCTTTCAATTGGAGAAGTCCTTAGATTTGGGTTCAATCTTGCGGTGTCCTTTCCTAGTGATAGTGGGGCAGCAAGGCACATATGGTATTGTTGCCATCAAGGATAAAAAGATGGGGTTTTCATCATATTGCTTGAGTTAATTCCTCTACATCATGTCATCTTACTTAATGTGTTACTCCGTTCTTCATGATCTTAATACTCTAGATGCAGGCAGGAGTCAGTCGATGTGTGGAGTAATAGTAGTAGATGTAGAATCGTTTTGGTCTACATGACACAGACGTCATGCCTATGTTCATGATCATTGCCTTAGATATCGTAATAATTAGGCGCTCTTCTATCAATTGCTCGGCAGTAATTTGTTCACCCACCATATTATTTGCTATCTTGAGAGAAGCCACTAGTGAAACCTATGGACCCCGGGTCTCTTTTCCATCATATTAGTTTCCGATCAACTATTTTGCAATCTTTTACTTTCCGATCTATAATCCGAAAATACCAAAAATATTTACTTTACCGTTTATCTATCTCTACCAGATCTCACTTTTGCAAGTAACCGTGAAGGGATTGACAACTCCTTTATCATGTTGGGTGCAAGTTTGTTTGATTATTTGTGCAGGTATTCGGTGACCTTTGCGTTGTCTCCTACTGGATTGATACCTTGGTTCTCAAACTGAGGGCAATACTTACTCGACTTTGCTGCATCACCCTTTCCTCTTCAAGGGAAAAACCAACGCAAGCTCAAGAGGTAGTTGAAAGAATTTCTAGCATTGTTGCCGGGGAGATCTACCCCAAGTCAAGCCATACTAAGTACCCATCATAAACTCTCATCTCTTGCATTACATTATTCTCCATTCACCTCTTGTTTTCCTCTCCCCCACCTCTAAAATGATTTTCGAAAAGATTTGCCTTTTCCTCGCCCCTCTTCCGTTTGTCTTTCTCGCTCACTTTTTGTGTGCTCGGTTGGTTTGTGGCCACCATGTCTAAAATTGGGGAGGATATTGCTGAAAAGGATAGTAGTAACGATGAGGGGGAACTTTGATGCTTTTCCTAATATTAATCCTCATGAGGAATCTACGATTTTGCACACCAAAAAACTTCGCATTGGTAGCGGCAATGTTATTGGAAAAGGGGTTATTTAGGATTTCTTTACTTGTGTTGGTGCATTACCCTCGATGGGTGGATCTATTCTCCATAGAACTAGTAGTCTTGCTGATGCCATATATTTGCTCGTGGTTGAACTTGAAAGACAATTTTTTCACATGTATCCATCGATACAAATAATTTTTCTTGAGTTTTCTAATATTGAGCATTCTTCTGTTAAGCGCGCCGCCACTATATTTCTAGCACATGAGTTTAGATTTATTATGAAATAAGCTAGTGATTTTTTTTGCACATCGAGGGTCGTCCTCCCATGGAGACAATTCTCTTTAACCAAGAGGACATAATACGTTTACGATCTCTAGATCATTTTGCTTATAATGAAAATTTAAGGAAGAGAGTCCCTACCGATGTTTTAGTTGATAAGATTTTTGAGCTTAATGATAATTTCGCTATACAAAATAATGGATTCAGTTTCTCTCTTGAACAAAAGATCATGACTTTTTGCCAAAAGAACATTTACATTGATGAGTTGGTTATACAATATGAAGGGCCAAAGGAGGAACTAATTCCTCCTGAGCTTGATCTTGGGGATTTTTATCCCATTAAATTTAGCCCTTTTGATTACTTTTGCTTGCCACAAATAAAACTTGCTCCTGAACATAGAGAGTATGAGATGAGATTTTGATATTGGCCTTATCATTATTATAACAATACCTAGATCTATTTGTGTTTTATGCCTAGCTAAGGGCGTTAAACAATAGCGCTTGTTGGGAGGCAACCCAATTTTATTTTTGTTCTTTACTTTTTGTTCTTGTTTAGTAATAGATAATTAATCTAGCCTCTGGTTAGATGTGATTTTGTGTTTTAGTTAGTGTTTGTGCCAAGTTAAACCTTTAGGATAGCTTACGGTGATAATTGTGTTGATCCTGCTGAAAAACAGAAACTTTTGCGCCCAGTAAATAATTTCTAGAATTTTATTGAAACGTGCTTTTGACCTGATTATTTTTGCACTGGATTGGTGCACAAATTCCCTGGTTGTCCTAATGTTTCAGAATTTTTGGAGTTACATAAGTATTGATAGTTACAGATTGCTACACACTATTCTGTTTTTGACAGATTCTGTTTTCTATGTGTTGTTTGCTTATTTTGATGAATCTATGCGTAGTATCGGGGGGGGGGATGAACCATGGAAAAGTTGGAATACAGTAGATATTACACCAATATAAACAAAGAATGAGTTTGCAACAGTACAATAAGGTGGTGATTTATTTTCTTATACTAACGGAGCTCACGAGATTTTCTGTTGAGTTTTGTGTTGTGAAGTTTTCAAGTTTTGGGTAAGGATTTGATGGACTATGGAATAAGGAGTGGCAAGAGCCTAAGCTTGGCGATGCCCAAGGCACCCCAAGGTAATATTCAAGGACAACCAAAAGCCTAAGCTTGGGGATGCCCCGAAAGGCATCCCCTCTTTCGTCTTCGTCTATCGGTAACTTTACTTGAGGCTATATTTTTATTCACCACATGATATGTGTTTTGCTTGGAGCGTCTTGTATGATTTGAGTCTTTGCTTTTTAGTTAACACAATCAGCCTTGCTATACACACCTTTTGAGAGAGACACACATGAATCGTGATTAATTAGAATACTCCATGTGCTTCACTTATATCTTTTGAGCTAGGCAATATTACTCTAGTATTTCACGTATATCTATTTAGGGCACGGCGGTGGCTTTATTTTATAGAAATTGATGAACTCTCATGCTTCACTTATATTATTTCGAGAGTCTTTTAGAACAACATGGTAATTTGCTTTGGCAATAAACTTAGTCCTAATATGATAGGAATCCAAGAGGGATATAATAAAAACTTTCATATAAAGTGCATTGAATACTATGAGAAGTTTGATTCTTTATGATTGTTTTGAGATATGAAGATGGTGAGAGTCATGCTAGTGAGTAGTTGTGAATTTGAGAGATACTTGTGTTAAATTTTGTGATTCCCATAGCATGCATGTATGGTGAACCTTTATGTGATGACGTCGGAGCATGATTTATTTTTTGATTGTCTTCCTTATGAGTGGCGGTCGGGGACGAGCGATGGTCTTTTTCTACCAATCTACCCCCCTAGGAGGATGCGTGTAGTACTTCCTTTTGATAACTAATAGATTTTTGCAATAAGTATGTGAGTTCTTTATCACTAATGTTGAGTCCATGGATTATACGCACTCTCATCCTTCCGCCATTGCTATCCTCTCTTGTGCCGCACAACTTTCGCTGGTACCATGTACCCACCATATACCTCCCTCAAGACAGCCACCATACCTACCTATTATGGCATTTCCATAGCCATTCCGAGATATATTGCCATGCAACTTTCCACCGTTCCGTTTATTATGACACGTTTCATCATTGTCATGTTGCTTTGCATGATCATGTAGTTGACATCGTATTTGTGGCAAAGCCACCTTTCATAATTCTTTCATACATGTCACTCTTGATTCATTGCACATCCCGGTACACCACCGGAGGCATTCATATAGAGTCATATTTTGCTCTAAGTATCGAGTTGTAATTCTTGAGTTGTAAGTAAATACAAGTGTGATGATCTTCATTATTAGAGCATTGTCCCATGTGAGGAAAGGATGATGGAGGCTATGATTCCCCCACAAGTCAGGATGAGACTCCGGACGAAAAAAGGCCAAGAAGCCAAAGAAAAAAGAAAAAACGCGGGAAGAAGAAAAAAAGGAAAAATGAGAGAAAAAGAGAGAAGGGGCAATGTTACTATCCTTTTACCACACTTGTGCTTCGAAGTAGCACCATGATCTTCATGATAGAGAGTCTCTTATTTTGTCACTTTCATATACTTGTGGGAATTTTTCATTATAGAACTTGGCTTGTATATTCCAACGATGGGCTTCCTCAAATGCCCTAGGTCTTTGTGAGCAAGCAACTTGGATGCACACCCACTTAGTTTCTGTTTGAGATTTCATAAACTTATAGCTCTAGTGCATCCGTTGCATGGCAATCCCTACTCACTCACATTGATATCTATTGATGGGCATGTCCATAGACCGTCGATACGCCTAGTTGATGTGATACCATCTCCCTCTTTTTGTATTCTCTACAACCACCATATTCTCTTCGACCATAGTTCTATATCCATGGCTCACGCTCATGTATTGCGTGAAAGTTGAAAAAGTTTGAGAACATAAAAAGTTTGAAACAATTGCTTGGCTTGTCATCGGGGTTGTGCATGATTTAAATATTTTGTGTGATGAAGATACAGCATAGCCAGACTCTATGATTTTGTAGGGATATCTTTCTTTGGCCATGTTATTTTGAGAATACATGATTGCTTTATTAGAATGCTTGAAGTATTATTGTTTTTATGTCAATATTAAACTTTTGTTTTGAATCTTACGAATCTGAACATTCATGCCACAATAAAGGGAATTACATTGATAAATATGTTAGGTAGCATTCCACATCAAAAATTCTATTTGTATCATTTACCTACTCGAGGACGAGTAGGAATTAAGCTTGGGGATGCTTGATACGTCTCCAACATATCTATAATTTTTTATTGTTCCATGCTATTATAGTGTCTATTTTGGACGTTTTATATGTATTAATATGCTATTTTATATTATTCTTGGGACTATCCTATTAACCTACAACCCAGTGCTAGTTTCTATTTTTTGTCCTTAATTTAGAGTTTCAAAGAAAAGGAATACCAAACGGAGTCCAAATGGAATAAAACTTTCGCGATGATCTTTCTTGGACCCGAAGCAAACCAGGAGACTTGGAGATGAACTTAGAGAAGCAATGAGGCGGTCACGAGGGTGGAGGGTGCGCCCCTACCTTCTGGGCCCCTCGGAGGTCTCCTGACCTAATTCTTTCTCAAATGTATACTCTTATACCAAAACCATCAGGGGGAGCCATGAAAACACTTTTCCACCGCTGCAATCTTTTGTACACGTAAGATCCCATCTAGGGGCCTTTTCCGGCATCCTGCCAGAGGGGGATTCGATCATGGAGGTCTTCTACATCAACACCATTGCCCTTCTGATGAAGCATGAGTAGTTTACCTCAGATCTACGGGTCCATAGCTAGTAGCTAGATGCCTTCTTCTGTCTCTTTGATTCTCAATACCATGTTCTCCTCGATGTTCTTGGAGATCTATTTTATGTAACACTCTTTCGTGGTGTGTTTGCCGAGATCCGATGAATTGTGGATTTATGATCAGATTATCTATGAATATTAGTTGAGTCTTCTCTGAATTCTTATATGCATGATTTGATATCTTTGCAAGTCTCTTCGAATTGTCAGATTAGTTTGGCCTACTAGATTTGTTTTTCATGCAATCGGAGAAGTGCTTAGCTTTGGGTTCAATCTTGCGGCGTTCTTTCCCAGTGAAAGTAAGGGCAGCAAGGCACGTATTGTATTGTTGCCATCGAGGATAAAAAGATGGGTTTTCATCATATTGCTTGAGTGAACTCCTCTACATCATGTCATCTTACTTAATGTGTTACTCTGTTCTTCAGGAACTTAATACTCTAGATGCAGGCAGGAGTCGGTCGATGTGTGGAGTAATAGTAGTAGATGCAGAATCGTTTCGGTCTACTTGACATGGACGTGATGCCTATGTTCATGATTATTGCCTTAAGTATCGTCATAATTATGTGCTCTTCTATCAATTGCTCGGCAGTAATTTCTTCACCCACCGTAATATTTGCTATCTTGAGAGAAGCCACTAGGGAAACCTATGGCCCTGGGGTCTCTTTTCCATCAGATTAGTTTCCGATCTACTATTTTGCAGTATTTTAATTTCCGATCTATAAACCAAAAATACCAAAAATATTTACTTTACCATTTATCTATCTCTATCAGATCTCACTTTTGCAAGTAACCGTGAAGGGATTGACAACTCCTTTATCATGTCGGGTGCAAGTTTGTTTGATTTTTTGTGCAGGTATTCGGTGACTTGTGCATTGCGTCCTACTGGATTGATACCTTGGTTCTCAAACTGAGGTAAATACTTACTCTACTTTGCTGAATCACCCTTTCCTCTTCAAGGGAAAAACCAATGCAGGCTCAAGAGATAGCAGCGGTTGAGGCAGCCACGCTGCACTCTGATGGAGTCCCGCCGTGTGCGCTCTGCTCTCGCGTCCCTCCGGGCGCTCTACCATCTTCCCTCCACGCGCGCTGCTAGTGTTTGGGGCCAGCGCACGATCACATACATTAGTGCTGCCATTATGCGTACGGTTGCGCTGGGCGCGACGCTATGATGCAGTTACCCGCTACAAAAACTGGCATGCGGACGTGCCGAGAATCCAGGCCGCCCGGCCCCCATTTATTCCTGCATCCATTTACCTTCATCTCTCGCGCCACACGACACAATAATCACACCCACGACAACACGTACAGAGAGAACATTCATCGGTTCCAATGGCTGTCCCTGTGGCCCCAATGGCGCTCCTAGCGGCCGACGATGACAACTAGGGGCAGTTCACCACACATCACATAGTGGACACCCACGTGAGGGGGAGGGCCCTCTTGGTGGGGTATATGAATGAGCCTGTCTCGGTGGGGAGCTCCATCCAAACTATGGAGCAGTTGCTTGCTGAGGACAAGTACCAAGTTGTCGTCTTCGACCTCGAGTTCACTAGTGATCGTGTCGGGCATGATCAGAAGGTTCTCGTCACCCAGTTGTGCGTGCGACATGGCGCCTCGTCTAGCACTACCACCCGACCACAAGGCCCTGCGAGTGTTTCTCCATGTTTATCGACAGCTCCGACTAGGGTTTCTTTATGGTGGACACCACGAACGATCTAAAAGCGCTCAAGGTTTTGGCTTGAAATACCATAATCTTGTCAACATCCAGGACCACTACAAGGTCTGAGGCAGTGATGACAACAAATAGTACTCCCTGGTTGACCTCGCCTTGGCCATCATCGTCCCCTAGTACATGAAGGTGAAGGATGAGAGCAAGAAGGACAAGAACACCTGGCATAGTGTATGCATCAGAGAGTGGATGAACAACACGTAAAGTACGCAACCAAGGAGGCGTACACAATCTACGGGGTGTACAGGCGGATCGTTGACATGAGAAAGTGTCTTCTTCCTGCCCAGACGAGGGATCGAGCCACAGAGGAGTGACCGGAGTGTCACAAGAAGTAGACTGACGATCCTTTCACCTAGTTTAGAATGCATGGAATTGTTTATTGAGGTGTGCGCAAATGATCGCTATAGTCACTTATGTAATTTGATGTTTATTTCAGTTATATATAGATATATATGTTATTCTTTTGTAGATAAAGCAAATCACACGGCTTATTTGCAGCAATCGTGTGTGTTATTATTGGTCTTCGCACACATTTCTGATTACGAATCTGTTTGCCGTGTATCACACATATCTTGTTTAGTTGAACTGTTTCTATTGTCTTGGCTCATCACAAACAGTTCATCCAAGTGAACTGTATGCCCTCCATCGCACACACCTTGATCTGGCTAACTATTTCTATTGTGTTGGCTAATCACAAACAATTCATCCTAGTGAACTATGTGCTATATATCACACACACCCTCATCCGGTTGGCCGTTTCTGTTGTTCTGCCTCATCGCAAACAGTTCTTTTGGATTAACCGTTTGCCACGCATCGCACACGCAACTCTATTCTGAACCGTATTTGATGTCACCGCCATCGCAAATGTTTTGTATCTTTTGGACTGTTTTATTACATCACCGTTTGTGATTAATGCATTGCACACAGTTTGTCAAAGGGTCTCAGATTGGATTGCGTGTTTGTACCAACCTGCAATAGTGCACATGTTGGAGGATCCATAACAATATAACTTCTATGCAAATGTACACAACGATAACTCATTACGTTGTCTTCCTTGTTCAACTTCAGCTAATTTTCTCAAGTTTGAAAATAATTAATGGGATTCACAATCATAAAATATGTCCTAGATAATTTATTTGTATGTGAAAGTTATCTTCCTTATACTGATCATTTATGAATTTCTTGTATGACCAATATTGTGATTGTTAAGCTTCAAAATATTTCACTTTCTAAACCCAATGTGAAGCTACTACTAGTCATGATATGAACATCTAATTTCAAGTTCATGGTATTCAATTCATTCAGCAATCTACTCATAGGATATAAGTGAAGCACAAGAGTAAATAACAAACTACTCCAAAAAGATATAAGTGAAGATCAAGTGAGTAGTTAAGAAAATGGGTAATTATTTGAGGACTCATTCCTATTTAAAAAGTTTCAGATCTAAGTATTTTATTAAAACAACAAGCAAAACAAAACAAAATGACATTCCAAGAATATCACACATCATGTGAAGAAGCAAAAACTTAGGCTCAACCGATACTAACTGATAATTCTTGATGAAGAAAGGTGGGATGCCTACCGGGGCAACCCCAAGCTTAGATGCTTGAGGCTTCTTGAAATATTATCTTGGATGCCTTGGGAATCCCCAAGCTTGAGCTTTTGTGTCTCCTTAATTCTTTTATATCACGGTTTCCCTAAATCTCAAAAACTTCATCCACACAAAACTCAACAAGAACTTGTGAGATGCGCTAGTATAAATCAACTCAAAACCTTATCATTCTATATTGTAACAAACCACTTAAATTATAATCTCAAATTGCATACTAAATGCCTGTGCATATATAATACTCCTATCCTCAAATAGAATCATTAAACAAGCAAACATATGCAAACAATGCAAACATAACAGGAATTTGTCTAAACATGACAGTCTGTAAAGAATGCAAGAAAATCCATACTTCTCTAACTCCAAAAATTCTAAAAACTTACCACACTGTAGAAAATTTATCATAGATTATTTTGCAAAAAGTTCAACATTTTCTCAAATTCTACTTCTCTCAAGAATTCATGCACTAGCATGCAACTTTCTGTTTTCAAACAGCAACATATAGACTTGCAAAATAAGCATAGCAAAGGCTATACTTGACATTTTTTTGAATTAAAAGATGAAAAAAATTATCTAAATAACAGAAAGAAAATCCTAATAAAATAAAATGATGCTCCAAGAAAAACACATATAATGTGACAAATGGAAATATAGCTCCAAGTGAGGTTACCGATAATGTTGGAGACGAAAGAGGGGATGCCTTCCGAGGCAACCCCAAGCTTAGTTGCTTCGATCTTCCTTGAATATTACCTTTGGCTGCCTTGTGCATCCCCAAGCTTTGGGTCTTGTGACTCCTTATTCTCCTCATTCCGATATCTTACCCAAAACTTGAAAAATTCACTCACACAAAACTTAACGGTACTTCATGAGATAGGTTAGTACGATAAAGAGCAAACCATTCACTTTGGTGCTGTCAAAGACAAGATTCATAATTTTTCTCACACAGTTCCTACTGTACCTCATCATTTCCACAAATTATATTTTGAAATATAAGCCATAGAACGAGAAAAAACAAACTATGCATTGAAAACTTAATCTGCCAAAAAGAGAACAATGTGTAGTAATCTGAACAAGGACCATACTTCTGCAACTCTAAAATTCTGCAAAATTAGGAAATGGTAGGTAATTTGCATATCAATAATCTGTAAAAAAATTAGAGCAAAAGCACATTTCTGTGAATTTACAAAATTCCATAACTGGGTGCAAAAGTTTCTGTTTTTGCACAGAATCAAATCAACTATCATCCACACTATCCCAAAGGCTTTACTTGGTACTTTATTGAAACAAAAGCTATAAAACATGATTAATAAAGTAGCTTAATCATGTGAACACACAAAAACAATAGGTATAAGTGTTGGTTCGTATCCCAATAAGTGCTTTTCTTTAATGCTTTTTTAGCGAGGCATGATGATTTCAATGATGCTCACATAAACGTAAAGAATTGAAACATGACGGGAGCATCATGAAGCATATGACTAGAACATTTAGGTCTAACCCACTTCTTATGCATAGGGATTTTGTGAGCAAACAATTTATGGGAACAAGAATCAACTAGAATAGGAAGGCAAAACAAGCATAACTTCAAAACTTTCAACACATAGATAGGAAACTTTATATTATTGCAATACGTGCAAGCATATGTTCCTCTCTCATAATAATTTTCAGTAGCATCATGAATGAATTTAACAATATAGCTATTACATTAAGCATTCTTTTCATGATACATAAGCATAGAAATTTTATTACTCTCCACATAAGCAAATTTCTTCTTATCGATAGTGGTGGGAGCAAATTCAACAAAATAACTATCATGAGATACTTGATTGACATAATCAATTTAAGCATTAAAATCATGATGAAAAGTTTCATGGATATGATTAGTCTTTATAGCATACATATTATCACAATAATCATCATAGATAGCAACTTTTTTTATCGTAGTCAATTGAAAGCTCTTCCAAAATAGTGGGTGCACCACTAAAAAAAGTCATGACCTCTCCAAATCCACTCTCCTAATTATTAGAATAAGATTCAACACCCTCCAAAGTAGTGGGACCATCAGCTAGAGCTGACACTCTTCCAAACCCACCTTCATCAATATAATCATCATAAATAGGAGGCATGCTTTCATCATAATATATTTTCTCATCAAAACTTGGGGGAGTAAAAATATCATATTCATCAAATATAGCATCCCCAAGCTTATGGCTTGCATATCATTAGCATCATGGATATTCAAAGAATTCATACTAGCAACATTGCAATCATGCTCATCATTCAAATATTTTATGCCAAACATTTGATTGAATTCTTCTTCTATCAATTGAGCACAATTTTTCGACCCATCATTTTCAAGAAAGACATGATAAAGACGAGGCAACCTCAATTCCATTTTTTGTAGTTTTATTTTATAAACCAAACTAGAGATAAACAAGAAACTAAAAGATTCGATTGCAAGATCTAAAGATATGCCTTCAATCACTCACCTCCCCGGCAACGACGCCAGAAAAGAGCTTGATGTCTACTACACAACTTGTTCTCATAGACTCGTGTTGGGCCTCCAAGTGTAGAATTTTGTAGGACAGTAGCAAATTTCCCTCAAGTGGATGACCTAAGGTTTATCAATCTGTGGGAGGCATAGGATGAAGATGTTCTCTCTCAAACAAACCTGCAACCAAATAATAAAAAATCTCTTGTGTCCCCAACACACCAAATACTATGGTAAATTGTATAGGTGCACTAGTTCAACGAAGAGATGGTGATAAAAGTGTAGTAATGATAGTATATATTGATTTTTGTAATAGGAATAATAAAAAAACAGCAAGGTAAGAGTAACAAAAGTGAGCACAAACAGTATTGCAATGCTTGAAAACAAAGCCTAGGGTTCATACTTTCAGTAGTGCAATCTCTCAACAATGCTAATATAATTGGATCATATAACCATCCCTCAATGTGTGAAGAAGAATCACTCCAAAGTTATTATCTAGCGGAGTACATAAGATGAAATTGTATGTAGGGTACGAAACCACCTCAAAGTTATTCTTTCCGATTGATCTATCCAATAGATCGTACTAAAATAACACCATGTTATCGTTTCCGATCGATCTATCTAAGAGTTCGTACAAAAATAACACCATATTGGCCTCCGGTGACTTCATTGCATAACTATTGACTAAAATAACACCATAACTAACACCAAATAATGCACCATAAGTAGGATGTAACTTCATTGCATAACTATTGACTTTTGTGCTTGCATAGGGAATCACAAACCTTAACACCAATATTTTTACTAAGGCATAATTACTCATTAATATGACTCACATATTGTCATCATCATATCTCAAGACTACCGCAATGATCCAAGTTTTTAATATCCAATGATCTTCATGAAAGTTTTTATTATATCCCTCTTGAATATCTATCACTTTAGGACTAATTTCATACACTGCTACTAACAAAGCTCTCAAACAAATTTAAGTAAAGAACGAGAGCATAAATATTTCTTCAAAATAAATTTCATCTCCCAAAATAATATAAATGAAGCAATGAGAGGCTATTTCTTTAAAATTAAAGTACCACCATGCTCAAAAAGATATAAGTGAAGTACTAGAGCAACTCCATAGCTCAGAAAATTTAAGTGAAGCGCATGGAGAAAATCATAGCATAATTATGGCTCTCTCAAATAGGTGTGTCCAGCATGGATTATTGTTACAAATTAAAAATCAAAACTAGCAAAGACTCATAAAATACAAGATGCTCCAAGCAAAACAAGTGATATGTGAGGAATAAAAATATAACTCCAAGTAAAATTACCGATGATCATTAGAAGAAAGAGTGGATGCCTTCCGGGGCATCCCCGAACTTAGTTGCTTGGTACTCCTTGAATATTAACTTCCAGGGCATCCCCAAGCTTTATCATTGCAATCATGCTTTCCATTCAAAGAGCTTTCGTTAATCACTTTACAAAATTGTTCATGCAAATTTTCAGATTCACGATTTTCAGGAACTTTATCAAGATAAATAAGTGCACTCAGCCCCATTATTTATTTCAAAGATCTTATGGTAATATCCTTTTCATCACTAGCCATTGGTTTATCAGAACTAGAATTTTTGAAGAGTCTGGGTAGCGGAGAAGGATCCATATCGATAACTTTTAGAAAGCGAAGATGCAAGCAAATAGAAGGCACATGAAAAAACAAGCAGAGATAGTAACAAGAATATTTTTGGTATTTAAAAAAATTGGAGAAGGAGGCGATGAAAAAGAGAAGGAAGATAAAAGTCAAATCGCAAAGAGAGTAAAAACAAGAAAATTGATAAATGTGAGCGAAGAAACCTGGATTGTTCGGCGCAACCTCCCTTGCAATGGCGCCAGAAATTCTTCTGATACTTGTGATAGGCGTTGTGATTCCCGGAAGAGGAAGGGTGATGTAGTATAGTTGTATATAGTATTTCTCTGAGTTAAGAACCAAGGTTTGTCGAACCAGTAGGCGACACAACACAAATAAGATAAGCGGTACCTGCACACACTTGCACCCAACGAAGGCAAGAGGGTTGTCAATCCCCTTATTCTCTCCAATTGCAAGGATAAATCTGATTATGGTAGATATATAAAAGAAAATAGAAATAAAAAGAAAAAAAACAATGAGAAAATTTAGGGTTTTAGTAAATATGGAAAATGCACCCCGGGGCCCTAGGTTCACTAGAGGCATCTCTCTCATGAGCATGACAATAGTGGGTAGAAAAATTACTTTTGGCAAATTGACATAATAGCGCATAGTTATGATGATTCTTCAGGCATGATCAATATATCTATACTCCTATATAGTATACCAATATTGAGTCATACAGACGATTGGATCTGTATAATTAGATGGCTCATATTCAATAGCTGTAACTAGAGGACTACGTGGCCAAATATGCACCATTGGATAGGACAATTTGATGGCCCACGGGGCTTGGATTCGTAGTGGAGTGCATCATTGCCCTGGTAGCCCAGCACCTGGTGCCGACCACATGCGATGATTCTATCAGTGAGTAGGAAATTCTAGCATGCTCATGTGACATGAGTACTGTAGTACATGCAACCTACATTTGTATAGACTAGAATCAACCAAGCAAGTGGCCTAAGGCCCTATAGTAAGATATCTACTTTAGTAGAAAAATAATAAAAACGGACAAGAGTAAACATGAAAGAGAGAATGGATGCACCAATGCAGCTACGGTAAGTACAAATGCACAATTTACCAGATTAGATAACGACAAGTAAAGTAAACTCTCTAATATGTGTTGTAACAAAATAAATTTACTTTATTTTATTAATTTGTTTTCAAAATATTACTATCTGGACTTTCCTTTGTTTTTGCCATTAATTTATATCTGTAAAATTCTAATCTACTAGACGGCAAGTGTATGGAATTTGTTTAAAAAATGAAATTAACAAATATTGACAATGGAATTGTATGCTAGATTACCACCAATCCTTCCATCATATATTATTCCACGTTCCTTGTGGTAGGCCAGCCATGCTCAAGTCCTAGACTTATCGTAGGGTGTCAGTGCGTGCACTGAGTATTTGCATTTATACTACCCTAGAAAAACATTTACAACATTTCAACATACAACATTTGACAATAATCATAAAATCTACACATTCATGGCACGTGCCATTCATGAGTAGACATTACGTCCGTGACAAATGGACCGAAATCCACCTGCATCTACTACTATTACTCGACCCCAATACCGCTATCCAGCATGCATCTCAATGTATTATGTTCGTGACAAACAGAGTAACGCTTTAAGCACGATGACATAATGTAGACAAACTAACATGAAGGAATATGTTTGTATCCCATCATTTTATCTTTTGTAGAAACAATACAAGATGTGCCTTGCAACTCCTTCTGTAACAGAGTAAGGACACCGCAATATTGAACTTACTACCAAGCACCTCTCCCATTAAAGATAAATTTATCTAATTGGCTAAAGAAGATAGATAGATCATAGAGAAATATGAGGATATATAATAACACATAGATAGATCTCAGAAAAGATTCAAATACTTTCAATGAATAATCTGATCATAAATACACAATTCATCAGATGCCAACAAACACAATGTGACAATTACACCAAATAGATAAGAGTTCATTGTATTGAACATCAAAGAGAGAGAGAGAGAGAGAGAGAGAGAGAGAGAGAGAGAAAGCAACTACTATGGGCCCATAGGTCCTATGGAAACTACTCACACATCATCATGGAGGTAGATAGGTTGATGAAGATTGCCTCCCCAATGATTTCCGCCTCCGGCAGACTATTGGAAAACGCCTCCAGATGGGATCACAGAAGAACAGACGCTTGCAGCGCTAATAAAATTGTTTCAGGGCTCGCTTCGGTGGTTTATGGACTTTAGGCAATTTATAGGCCAGAGATTAGGTCAAACGGAGCAACGTGGGCCCCACAAGTGTTGATGGTGTGCCCCCTGGGGTGCTCCCCTTGAGCTTGTTGCTCCCTCATGCATGTTCTGGTCTCTCCCGGTCCAAAAACAATTCACTATAAAGTTTCTTCGTGTTTGGACTTCATTAGGTATGGTTTTTATACGAAATAAAGAAATAGGCAAAGAATAGGAAAATGGGACTGGGAACTAAGTTGAGGTTAATTCACAAAAATGATATAAAATCACATATAAAGCATACAAGATTGATAATATAATAGCATGAAATAATAAAAAATTATAGATGCGCTATAGACGTATCAAGGTGACACCTGTAGTGAGTCTAAAGATTCCTAGACATAAAGTTTTATCTTGCATAGAAAGTTTGTACTACCATCTAGATATTTAAGCCATGAATGGGACAATTCTTAAGCAAAGTTTTCATCATGTCCCAGGATTGGGCAACATCTTCTTGATCAAGTTGTTTAAAGTTCATAGTATGATTTGTCGATTGTATATTTTATTCAGGAGGATAGTGTTTTCCAATAAAAGCATATTCAACAGCTCTACCTCTTAGGGAAAAGAGAAATAATTTTAATGTCACTATCAACTTGTTTATATTTTTGCATGTCGAACAATTCAACAAAAATGTTAAGATGACCATCTCCATCTTCATTATAGGATCGAGAAAACTATTTTTCATAATAATATATAGCAAATCAGGTTTAATTTCATATGAATCCACACTACTGGCGGGAGAAGCAATAGGGGTACTAATTAAATCATTATTATTAGCACTAGTAAAATGAAAGAGCTTAGTATTCTTAGTAGTAGACATGATTACACCTAGAACAGAAATAGTAACTAAAGATATTTTTGGTATTTTTGAAGAATTTTTTAGCAAGCAAAGATGCAAGCAAGAAAACGTATAAAAGTAAGTAGATAAAATAGATAACAAGAATGTAGTGTGATAGTGTGAAGGACTTTTTTGATTGTGAAGAACTCCCCGGAAACGGCGCCATGAATATTGCTTGCTCTCTCGTAAGAGTGGTAGGGTCTACTCCGAGTGTAAGGGTGATGTAACTAGCAATAAGTATTTCCTCAATTAGAGAACCAAAGTTTATCGAACCAGTAGGAGCCCTCCCCGTAAACAAAGTCACTTGTACCTGCACACACGCAATACAAAACAAACTGGTCCCGAACACAACAGGAAGGTTGTCAAGCTTCGTGTCTTGCTAGTTACAAGATTAATTGCATGGGATAATGATAATTGATATGTAGATAAAATGGTACAACAAAGAATAGTAATTGTAACAAAGATTTCAGTAAGGCTTTGTTTGGTAGAAGTGGATTGGCGAGGTTTGGGGAGGGGGATTTCAGAGGATTGCGTAAATCCTTTCCTTCCATTCAATCCCCTCAAAACCCCTTGAATCCCTAATGCGTCCATTTTGCATCATGTTTTCCTACTATTATTTATAGTGTTTTTATTCATTATAACACTTTATGGAATAATTCTAATGCCCTTTCTCTCATAATATGCAAGGTTTACATAGAGGGAGAATACTAGCAACTGGAATTCTGGATCCTGAAAAAGCTATGTCAGAGATACCTATTATGCACATCTCCAAATGAGCTGAAGCTTTATGGAGAATTATTTCTGAATACATAAAAATATTGTAATAAAGAACCACCAGAGGGGGTCACCCAGGCGCTCACAAGGCACCAGGGCATGCCACCCCCTCCAAGCGCGCTCTGGTGGGTAGTGGGGCCCCAGGGCCACCTTCGGTGCCCATCTTCTAGTACATAAGGTCTTTTGACCTAGAAAAAAATAAGGGGAGGACTTTTGGGATGGAGCGCCGCCGTCTCGAGGCCAAACTTGGGCAGGAACACTTTTGCCCTCCAGCGGTGCCATTCTGCCAAGGGAACTTCCCTTTGGGAGGGGGAAATCGAAGCCATCATCATCACCAACAACCCTCTCATCTTTGGGAGCCCAATCTTCATCAACATATTCAACAACAACATCTAATCTCAAACCCTAATTCATCTCTTGTCTTCGATCTTTGTATCGGAACCTCAGATTGGTACCTGTGGGTGACTAGTAGTCTTGATTACACCTCGTAGTTGATGCTAGATGGTTTATTTCATGGAAGATTATATGTTCAGATCTATTATGCTATTTAATATCCCTCTGATCTTGAGCATGAATATTATTTGTGAGTAGTTTCCCTTGTTCTTGAGGCCACGGGAGAAGTCATGTTGCAAGTAATCATGTGAATTTGATATTCTTTCGATATTTTGATGGCATGTTGTCCGTGTACAAAGTACGGGTTCTTTTGTACCCCTTACTTGTGCACGGGCAGTCGTAGCCACGCTAGTGTCCGGGCCCGGCAGGGCAACATAAGATGAAATGCGAAGACCACCAAGGCAGATACTCAAGTAAATGAACAAGGAGCATAGGGCGAGCTTGACCTCCCCTGGGAACATCCTTGCCGGGGAAACCTACACAGGACCAGCAAGCCCGTCACCCTTGAGGCTGAGAGTTCAAACACCATCGATAACATTAAGGCCAAGATTTGGGAACGCATGCGTGGTAGCATGCAGATCTTCATAGAGATTGATAGCCTACGGATCCACGTGGGACCAGAAGACGAAGACCCGCGGCAAGACCCTTTCCAGGGACGACTGCGAGGCCCCCTGGCAAGCCTTGCTGGGGATGATCGCTGGTCCGCGGCCAGGGCCGCACCCGACAAGGACCTGCCACCTCACCACCACTCCAGTGCGACGAGCAGTGTGCCAACTAAAAAGGCGCCTGCGTGTGTAGCGACTAGACCTCAAATGGTCAAGTCTCTGTGCATCAGTGTCATCCCTGGATCGGTAATGCTGACACGCACAATACTTGAGGATTTATAACAGAGTTTCAATCACACACTTATTACATCGAATGTCTCAAAAGAGAAATTATTACAATAATATGGCTTAAGGCCATCTAAATAAATAACAGCGGAAGGCTTGGAAGATAAAGTGAGTCCATCAACTCCAACGGCATAGCTGTGTGAATGACAACGACCTAGCGCACCTTACTCTTCGTCTGAAAAGTCTGCAACATGATATGTTGCAGCCCGAAACTGTTCAACACATGGAATATGCTCGCAATGTAACACAAAAGAGCAATGAACAGAATAAATGCTATCAGTACATGCATACATGGCTGCTGGAGAGCTCTATGGTTAATATTTTGCATAAAGCCAATTTTTTCCTACAACAAAGGAATATCTTTTATTTAACTATCATGGTGGTTATTAAACATTGAGAAGGTTCCTCCAACTCAATCCCAAATAAACATGTATCAATTAACCCAACAAATTAATTTAGAGTGATGAGATCAACATGATAATCCAAGAACCAGATACTCAAGATGTCCGTAACTGGGGACACGGCTAACCATGATTAGTCTGTACACTTTGTAGAGGTTTGTGCACTTTTCCCCACAAGACTCGATCTCCTCCGTTAGATTTCTCGCACTACATGGTGTTTGAGAAACGGATGACTGAGAAACAGTCTTTCAGAAACGTTAACTCTTTACTCTGGATGGATAGTTACACCTACTTTCCCCTACATCTGAGAACCAGATGTGCGCAAGCATGATAGATCTGAAGAAGGAGATGACCAGGGTTATGGAGCTAGAAGAGGAACTCAAGTCTACACGCGACGGATATGAGTAGGAAATGACGATACTAGTGGAGAAGATTGACGACCTGACAAGGAAGCTAGGAATATTCATAGGAGACCCCGCGCCAGGAGGAGATGACGGCCATTCCAAGGACATTCATTCGGAGGACTACTTCATCAACGACGACACCAATTCTGACCCCGACGATAGCGATGATGACTACGAAGTTGAAGCTGGAGCGGATATCATGGAGTCTTCCACCGATCAAAACTTCTAGTCGACCACCATATTATTAGTAATCCTCCACCCATGTATACAGTATTAGTCCGGGCACTTTTGTAACAATAGTTCGACTGATTGTATGCCCTTTTTTGAATTGATTGGTGTGATATGAGTGTGTTTGTCTCATAAGCATATGTGTAGTGTTTTCCCTTTAGACCTCATTCTATTCTGTTTTCTCAACTTCACTAAACCCATCAGATGCCTCCGAGACGTCACAATGGATTTGCTTTCCCACCGGAGCTCACTCAGTTGATCCAGCAACAGAATACCTTGATGCAGCTACTAGTTCAGAATCAGAACCATGGCAACAACAACAACAATAACCCACCATCAGCACCACCTGTTGATCACTTAGCCCGTTTCCTAAGGTTGAATCCGCCGGTGTTCTCTAGTAGCACCGAGCCGAGTGTTGCAGATGATTGGCTCTGCAAGATTGGAAGGGAGCATTTTGCCGCATATCAGCTTGATGGACCCGCAACATCATGGTGCGAGAATTTCACAGCCACTTACCCCATTGACACTGTTACATGGGATCAGTTTCAGCAGGCTTTTCGCACTGCCCATGTTTCAGTAGGAGCTATGAACATGAAGAAACACGCGTTTTGCAACTTGCGCCAAGGAGGACGCACAGTGGGCCAGTATGTGGATGAGTTTAGTAAGTTAGCACGCTATGCCCCTAATGACGTAGCAACTGATGCTGTTAAGCAGGAGAATTTTCTGGAAGGATTGAATGATGAGCTGAGCATGCAGTTGATGGTGGCAACATTCAACAACTACCAGGAGTTGGTAGATAGAGATCTTATGATTGAAGGGAAGCAGCAGCAGATAGAGAGCCGCAAGAGGAAGTATGGATAAGGGAAGTACAATTCAGGAGCTCAGCAGAGACCTTGTTTTACCCCGAACTCGGGAGGACACATTCACCATAATGATGGAGGCCATATTTCCAATGGAGTAAGTTCGCATAACCATAGTGGCCCCAAGAATGGGAATGGGAATGGAGGAAGCAGCAGCCAGAACCTTTCCAACCCGGCAACGCCCGCCAAGAAGGGAAGAATGGACACTAGGCCACCGAGTGTTCTGAAGCAAAGAATGGGAATGGCAATGTAAGCTCTGGGAAGAAGCCCAACCCTTTCAACAGGGGACAAGTGAACCACGTTAGCGTGGAGGAGGTTGAAGAGCAGCTAGATGAAGTTATAGGTAAGTTTTTGGTTAAGTGATTTACTGCAATCGTTCTTTTTGATACTGGTGCATCACATTCATACGTATCAAGGGGATTTGTGGATAAGTATAAGTTACCCACCAAAGTTCTTAGGACACCTATGTTAGTAAGCTCGCCAGGAGCAGAACATTTGGCCACCCAAGGATGTTTTCAGATGCCATTGACCATAGGTAGGCATGTTTTCCCCTCAGATGTGATAATTCTGGAGTCACAAGGGTTGGATGTGATTTTGGGTATGGATTGGTTATCGATGTATGGAGGAAACATCGATTGCACCAGTAAGTCAATTATGCTCACCACCCCAGAAGGAAGAAGGATCAAGTATGTATCCCAGCATGTGCCGGAGAGGAATCAAGTGAATTCCTTATCAGGAGTGGCACAGGAGGAAGTACCAGTGGTGAAGGATTACGTCGACGTATTTTCGGAGGAGTTACCAGGCATGCCACCCGATCAAGACATTAAGTTTTTGATTGAGCTTTTGCCAGGCACCGGACCAATATCAAATAGACTGTATCGGATGCCCGCAAAGGATTTGGAGGAAATTAAGAAGCAGATTAAGGAGTTACTAGATAAAGGTTACATACGACCAAGTTCGTCACCTTGGGGAGCCCCAGTGCTTCTAGTGGAGAAGAAGGATGGATCATTAAGGATGGTTGTTGACGATCAAGAACTAGTACCCGTTGCCTATGATCAATGATTTGTTCGACTAGTTGCAAGGAGCTAAAGTATTTTCCAAGATTGATTTGTGATCAGGATACCACCAGCTGAAGATTCGAGAGCAGGATATACCTAAGACAACTTTTACCACAAGGTACATGCTATACGAGTATACCATTATGTCATTTGGTCTGACTAACGTGCCTGCCTATTTCATGAACATGATGAACAAAGTGTTTATTGAGTTTTTGGATAAGTTCGTCGTGGTGTTCTTTGATGATACATTGGTCTACTCGAAGAACGAAGAGGAGCATAAGGAGGATTTGCGTTTGGTTCTTGAGAAGCTCAGAGAACATCAGTTATATGCCAAGTTCAGCAAATGTGAGTTTTGGTTGAAGGAAGTTGGATTTCTCGGACATGTTATATCCGGAGAAGGAATAGCAGTAGACCTCACCAAAGTTGTTTCTGTGACTAAATGGGTGGCACCCACATCAGTTGAAGAGATCAGGAGTTTTCTTGGACTCGCAGGTTATTATCGGAGGTTCATTGAGAATTTCTCCAGGATTGCAAATCCCATGATAGAGTTGTTGAAGAAGGACACCAAGTTCAAATGGACTGAGGAGTGTGAAGCTAGTTTTCAGGAGTTGAAGAAGCGTTTGGTTACAGCCCCAGTGTTGATTCTTCCAGATTAACAAAAGGATTATCAAGTGTATTGCGACGCTTCACGTCAAGGACTTGGAGCAGTGCTTATGCAGGAGGGAAGAGTTGTTTCATATGCCTCACGACAGCTTAAACCTCATGAGCTAAATTATGCTAGTCATGATTTGGAGTTAGTAGCCGTAGTGCATGCGTTGAAGACATGGAGACATTTTCTTATCGGAAACCATTGTGAGGTATACATGGATCATAAGAGTTTGAACTATATCTTCACGCAGAAGGAGTTGAATCTCAGGAAAAGTAGATGGTCGAAGCTCATTAAGGATTATGATATGAAATTGCACTATCATCCCGGAAAGGCCAATGTAGTAGCAGTTGCATTGAGTCGCAAGAGTTATGTTAATACGCTCATGACCGGAAGATTACCCAAGGAGTTAGCAGAAGATCTTCGCGATGTTTGGAAATAGTTCCGAGAGGTTATGTAGCAGAATTGGAAATTCAGTCCACTTTGATGGGTAAGACCAGAGAAGCCCAAAAGACTGACAAGGAGATTGCCGAGATAAAGGAAAGGATGAGTAAAGGAAAGGCTAAAGGATTTCGTGAGGATGAGCACGATACTTTATGGTTTGAGGATCGCGCATATGTGCCTAATGATCCCGAGATCAGGAAGTTGATTCTACAGGAGGCCCATGATTCGCCATATTCAATTCACCCAGGAAACACTAAGATGTATCTGGATTTGAAGGAAAGTTTCTGGTCGATAGGAATGAAGAAGGATATTGTCGAGTATGTAGCAGTATGTGATGTATGTCAGAGTGTTAAGGCAGAGCATCAGAAGCCAGCTAGATTGCTACAACCATTACCGATACCCGAATGGAAGTGGGACAAGCTTGGCATGGATTTTATCACTGGATTGCCTAGGAATCATTCAGGCTATGACTCTATATGGGTTGTAGTCGATCGATTGACGAAAGTAGCTCATTTCATCCCGGTAAAGACCACCTATACAAGTACTAAGTTGGCAAAAATATACATGACCGGGATCGTATGTCTGCACGGAGTTCCGAGAACCATCCTATCAGATAGAGGAACCCAGTTTACCTCAAAGTTCTGGAATTAGTTGCATGAGACTTTGGGGACCAGGCTAGAATTCAGTACAGCCTTTCATCCGCAGACAAATGGCCAAACCGAGAGAGTCAATCAGATTCTGGAGGATATGTTGAGAGCTTGTGCGCTAGATTATGGATCTAGTTGGGATGACAACTTGCTGTATGCAGAGTTCTCTTATAACAACAGTTATCAAGCCAGTTTGAAGATGGCCCCTTTCGAAGCATTGTACGGAAGGAGGTGCTGGACACTGTTATTGTGGGATGAAGTTGGAGACCGTCCGTTGTTTGGACCATATTAAGAGTCCGAAGAGAAGGTTAAGTTGATTCCGGATAAACTTTAGGTAGCCCAGTCCAGCCAGAAGAGTTAGGTGGATTCTAAACACAAGGAGACAGTTTACAAAGTAGGAGACAGAGTATACCTGCGTGTGTCACCACTTCGAGGAGTTAAGAGTTTTGGTGTTAAGGGAACGCTAGCACCACGTTTTGTGGGACCATACCGAGTTTTGGAACGTATGGGAGAAGTTGCTTACAAGATGGAATTGTCGGAAGTATTGTTAGGACTTCACGATGTGTTTCACGTTTCCTAGTTGAAGAAGTGCCACTGGAAGCGATTTAGCTGGATAGTGATTTGACTTATGAGGAGAAACCAGTGAAGATCTCGAGTTTGCCATCCAAGTCACACGCAACAAGTTTATCAAGTTTTGCAAAGTATAGTGGAGCCACCATACCGAGTATGAAGCCACCTGGTAACGAGAAGAAGACCTACGGAAGGACCACCCACACATATTTTCTAGCCAACCCAAATCTCGAGTGCGAGATTCATCTTAAGGGGGTAGGTTTGTAACATCCCAAATTTTCAATTTGGAATGTTATACATAGGTCATCATATGCATATAATATTTTAATTGCATTTTGGTTTGATCGTAGAAATTCTAAGCAACTCAAGGACCCACGGAGAGAGTTGGGGATTTCATTATTTTTTCATGTTTGAATTTTCTCAAATTTGAAATGAGGATCATTTTGGTTTTATTGTTTTTCTCTCCAAAATATTTCCACTATTAAAATAAAAGAGAGGGGATAAAATGACTTCTCCAAAATAATAGAAATATTGGAGGAAAAATGTTAAAACCAAATAAATATTTTAATTGTATTTTATTGCCATTTTATTTGGATTAAAAAAGTATATGCCTTTTTCTAAATTGCATTAATAGCCCAAATAAATGTTCACTTTGTCCGAAATATTATTAGAGGACCGCAAAAATTTATTTCAGGATTTTTGAACTCCGTTTGGTATTTCTTTTATTTATTTTACTCCGTCCGATTAAAAAAAACGCAACCGACCTACGGCCGTGCCCGAGCCGACTCTCCCCGGTCGGCCCTTTAAAGGGCGAGCCCGAGGCCTCGCTCAGCCCAGCCGCCGCCCCACCCCAAACCCTAGCCACCGCCGCCCGCCACCCGCGTCGCGCCACCACCGCCGCCGCCTCTCCGCCCGCCGGAGCCGCTGCCGTTGCCACCTTCCATCATCGCCGGAGCCCCGCCGAAGTTAGATGCCGCTGCCGCCGGTCTTTTTGCTCAGTTAGGTAAAACCGTTCGGTCTTTCAAAAACCCTAGATTGTTTTTTTTTATTAGATCGGTTTTTCTGCGGTTAGGTTAATTTGTGAACGCTCGTTCGTTAGCTCGTTTTAATGAACGAATTCGTTCGTTTGTCTCTGTTAGCGGACGCTCGTCCATTAGATTTTTTCTTTTTCTGTTTTATTTTCGCCAGGGACCTATCCGCAATTATTTTTATCATAGATTAGCCTCTGATCTTCAAACCCTCGCAACTTTTTAACCGTTAGTCGGAATCCAGTGAAACCACAGCCAAATCTTTGTATCGAGTCCCTCTTTCCTTTTAATCAACTTGAACAGGATTTTGACAAATTAAAATTTGGTTTCAAGCAGATTTTGTTTTCAATATTCTTTTGAGCGTAGTTTGAGTTTCGTAGCTCCGATTCGAGTGATTCTTTTTGCAAATCGAAGCTTTTCAGTTGAACTTTCAGTTTGGATCTTCTTATTTGAAGTTTTACCTGTGCATCTATGCTTGAGTGCTTATGTATGCTATTGTTTGTTTGTGATAGAATTCCCGGAGTGCGAAGCATGCTACTACGAGTCTCTAGGGTTTGCAGATCGTTGGCAAGGCAAGTAACACTTTGATCATATCCCTTTACTACCCAGTTTTTATGCATTAGTTCCAATCCTCAAACATTGCATGGTTAGGACCTGAATTACATGTGGGTTTGGGAAGTAGATGATGAGGTAGTACCTATTGCCCTTTTATTATCAAACCTTTGGGAGTTACTTCTACGTTATGCTCATGTTGCTATGCTACGCTCGTAGACGTGGATTGGTTGAGTGTATCCATGACAGATGTGAGAATTGTTAATTAATGGTTAACTTAAGGTGGCTACTTAAATACACATCTGGGAAGATTGGTTGCGGGCACCTGGAGAATCCAGTGTTGTCCTAGGATATCCCGGAGTACCCGTGTGATCATCCTACAATTTGCCATCCAGGCTCAAAGGGATCATAAGATTATTCATGATAGAAACTTCCGTGTGTGGCCACAAGCTATTATGGGCTCTAGCATAGTTGAGTAGGTTGCATGACCTCTTTCAGTGGTGGGCTAGCAGATGTAGGGGAAATTAGGGGTAACCGTCCATCGAGAGAAAAGAGTTAATGTTTCTGAAAGACTGTGTCTCGGTCATCCATTTGTCAGACACCATGTAGTGCGAGAAATCTAACGGAGGAGATCAAGTCTTGTGGGGAAAAGTGCGCAAACCTCTGGAGAGTGTACAAACTAATCATGGTTAGCCGTGTCTCCAGTTATGGACATCTTGAGTATCTGGTTCTTGGATTATCATGTTGATCTCATCACTCTAAATTAATTTGTTGGGTTAATTGACATGTTTAATTGGGGTTGAGTTGGAGGAACCTTCTCAATGTTTAACAACCACCATGATAGTTAAATAAAAGATATTCCTTTGTCGTAGGGAAAAATTGGCTATATGCAAAATATTAACCATAGAGCTCTCCACCAGCCATATATGCATGTAGTGATTGCATTTATTCTGTTCATTGCTCATTTGTGTTACATTGCCAGCATATTCCATGTGCTGACCTGTTTCGGGCTACAACATATCATGTTGCAGACTTTTCAGAGGAACAGTAAGGTTCACTCCGCTATGCCATTGGAGTTGATGGACTCACTCTATCTTCCAAGCCTTCCGGTGTTATCTTATTTAGATGGCCTTAAGCCATATTATTGTAATAAGTTCTGTTTTGAGACATTTGATGTAATAAGTTTGTGATTGAAACTCTGTTATAAATCCTCAAGTACTGTGCGTTTCAGCATTACTAATCCAGGGATGACACTGATGCACAGAGACTAGACTGTTTGAGGTTTGGTCGCTACAGCGTGGCGGCATGCAAATCTTTGTGGAGGCCCTATCATCGCGCCAACACAGCAGCCAGCTAGTCGACGTGGCGCTGCATGCCTTGTCAGCCTGGATGCGTGTCAAAGCAAGGAGGAGCCGCGACGGGCGAGATTGCTTCTGTTGCCGTCCCCAATAAAGTAAGAGGGCACGTAGGCAGTGAATTTAATGTGTTTGTCCTATTATGATGAGCGATAAGCTCGTACACTGTAGCTCGCTTTCCACCTCATGTGTGCCACTATGGCGACCCCTTTCATGTATAAAAGGAGGCCTGAGGTGTATAGAGAGAGGATTCAGACTTTTGAACCGGGCACGCACCATAGCTAGTTCAAAAGCTCAAGAACACATATATCCAGACAAGCAGGACTAGGGTATTGCGCATCTTTGCGGCCCGAAGCTGGGTAAAATCCCCTTGTGCTAACTGCTAGACCTGCTCTTCGTGCAGCTAATCCCCCGACTGAACATAGAAGGGATTCCTGTGGTCCCATAGGTGTTCGTTTGCCCGACATCTTTGGCGCGCCAGGTAGGGGGAATTAGTTATGAGAATCTGGTCTATTAGTTAGTGCAGCAGTTTCTTCACCGCGATGGCTCCGAAGAAGAAGATGATCGCAGCGATCGGCCCGTACGGATCCGCTCCGCCTGTACCCGCACGGACGGGCAATGTGGCACATGTGCAAAGCAATAAAAGGCAGATGCACGGACGGGTGGAGGAGATCAAGATTACCCATGCCACCCAGATATGAGAAGCCACGCGAGCGGCGTCGTTTGTAGCCACGACGAGATCCGCAAAGCAATAAAAGGCTAATTCACGCCAAAACTTTACCTAGTTTCCTTTTTTGAGAGGTTATTCCCCCCGAATGATTTCTATTTGTATGGAAAACCTGTACGCAAGGGAATCCAACCACTATTGGTCGCGCCCTTGTTCTGTTTTGAGTCCGCTACAGCTCAAGTGGCCGCACCAAGAACGGCAGGGTGTCTTGCCCGGCAGCAACACCCCCAAGTAGACTGCTAAGGATCTGTCCTTCAAAGCACCCACGACAAGGGTTAATGCACCGGCAAGCCTATCCAAAACGCAGGGTGTAATACATGCAAGGAGAAATCAAACAGGGAATGACAAGCATTTAGTTCAAAGTACAGCAAATTTATATTACATTAGTGATTGTCGCAGTTCTAACTTAAGAAAAAATTGTCTTGGGTGCAAACTCGCAGGAGTAACAAGGAACGAAGCAACTAGTCCCGGCGCTAGCCCTCCAGCCTCACGACTCCGCCGACGCAGCTGATGATGGGCTCGGTGCGCTCCTCGAGCACCTGAAGGTTGATGCCCTCTGGCAAGCTATCAAGCGCCTAGGCGAAGTCAACGCTAGGGTTCTAGTACTCCACCTTGGTGAGCACCTTGGTCAAGGCACACCGGAAAAGCTTCCGGGACTCCTCGACAAGATAGGCCGCCCTGTTGGAGTAGAGCAGCTTCAGGGCATCGAGGACACCCTCGAACAACAGGGTCAGCCGGGCGCTGTCAATCACGTTCACCACATGGGAGAACCTGAAACTTTGCATGCCCATGGCAGACAGCTGCGCCGTGAATCTCTCTGCAACATCCATGAGGCGGCTTGTCCAAATTTCGTGCTGGCCATGAGCTCGTTGTGGAAAGTGGCCGTGGTCTGCAACGGCAGCTTCTCTCCCGCAAGCTCCTTGGTCAGGGTCAGCTCACGGGCCCTAGACTCCAAAAACATCTTCTCCTAGGTCTCCAGCTTCAACTTCAGATCAACAATGGAATCGTTGGCCTTGGAGAGCAGTTTGGTCTTGTCGGAGATGGTGACCTACAGCTCCGCCAAGGTGTGGGCAGTCATGTCCCTGTCCTTCTTCAGCTTCGAGGTCTCCTCCCTTAGCCCCTCCAGCCCCAGCTCCAGATTCTCCACCTTGCCGGCTAGCTCAACCTTGGTGGCCTCTGCTGCCTCAGCACCGTTGACGGCCTCCTTCAGCTTGCCGGCATGGTCCAGGGTCAGAGCGTCAAGTGCTTCTTTGTGCTTCTACATCAGATCCTGGGTCCTCTGGGCGATGAGTTTTTCAATCTCTTCGTCCTTGGCGCGAAGCATGGCGGCAAGCGCCGCTTCGCGAGCTACCAAGTCGTCCCCCTGGTCGTCGAGCAAGATGCGGCGCTGCGTCTGGTCGGACTCGTCCTTGGAGGACTTCACCTTTGCCACCTCTTGTGCCTTGTCAAAATCGGCCTTGGCTTGCCAGTTGGATATAGGAGGCCTTCAGATCTTCCCGGGCCTCGTCAAACTAGACTTGGATTTGGGCGATGCGCTCCTTGAAGTCTGCCTCTGCGTTGTCCATGGCAGCCATCCTGGAGTCCACTTTGTCCTAGCGGGCGCGATGGAGCGCCTGGAGCTTCTGGAAGTTAGCGCTCATGGCCTGAAGGAGCTGATCTTCCTTGGTGGTGCTGCTGCTGGTGCTCGGTTCATCGACGACCTGGAGCCCGGTAGTGGTGAGGACCTCATCGTCAAACACCTCCCCTTCGGCTGGCGCTCCCGTGCTCGCCTTCCCTGGTAGGCTGACGAACAAATTGTCGCCCACCTTCAAGTACCTTCTTGGGGCAGGGGCTGAGGAGGAAGAAGGCTGGTCGTTGAGGGAGTCCTGGACTAAGGAGTCCTCAGATAGCCGGATTGTATACTTTGGCCGGACTGATGGACTATGAAGATACAAGATAGAAGACTTCGTCCCGTGTCCGGATAGGACTCTCCTTGGCATGGAAGGCAAGCTTGGAGATTCGGATATGTAGATTCCTTTCTCTGTAACCGACTTTGTACAACCCTAGCCCCCCCCCCCCGGTGTCTATATAAACCAGAGGGTTTGGACTTCTAGGGTTAAGCCACAACAATCACAACCTCATAGGCTAGACTTCTAGGGTTTAGCCATTACGATCTCGTGGTAGATCAACTCTTGTAATACTCATATTCATCAAGATCAATCAAGCATGAAGTAGGGAATTACCTCCATAGAGAGGGCCCGAACCTGGGGAAACATTATGTCCCCCGCCTCCTGTTACCATTAGCCTTAGACGCACAGTTCGGGATCCCTACCCGAGATCCGCCGGTTTTGACACCGACATTGGTGCTTTCATTGAGAGTTCCACTATGACGTCGAAGATAGGCTTGATGGCTCCATCAATCATCTACAACAACGTAGTCCAGGGAGGGATCTTCCTCCCCAGACAGATCTTTGTATTCGGCGGCTTTGCACTATGGGCCAACTCACTTGGCCATCTAGAGCAGATCGATAGCTATGCCCCTGAGGATTAGGTTAGATTCAGGGAGCCTGAATTTTGTGGCCGACATCCGCGGAGACTTGATCTTCGACGGGTTCGAGTCCATGACGGCTGCCCCCGGCCACCACGATGAACATGACCTAGATCTGTCATCGGGCCACACGCAGGAGATAGCACCTGTAACCTCCCTGGCCCTAGAGCCGGAGCAGACTGCGTCATCCGAAGACGGGAAGCTTAACGCTGCCACAGAGGCCGCATACTCGGCGGCGCTCGAGCCGCACAAAGACCCAACATCGTGCTAGGCTTGCGTCACCGAAACCCCAGACTTTCCTCCAACCCTGGGTTCTGGACCACGTGCATCAGCGTCCATCGAACCTGATTGGGAACCAGTCTTGGAGTTCAGCTCCGCGGATATCTTCCAGCACTCGACTTTTGGCGACGTGTTAAGCTCATTAAAATCCCTCTCGTTGTCAGGGAACGCTCGGCCAAACTATGTCTGGCTCGATTGGGAAGCAGACGACGAAGAACTTTGTGTCCCACCCACCACCCACTTTATGGACACTATAAAAGACTTAACCGACATGCTTGACTACGACTCCGAAGACATTGATGGTATGGACGACGATGCTGAAGAGGAGCAGGAACCACTACCTACAGGGCGTTGGACAACCACCTCCTCGTATGACATATACATGGTGGATACACCCAAAGAAAACAACAGCAACAACGGAAATCCAGTCGAGGATAAACTTCCTGAGATGCAACCAAAGCATCGGCATCAGCGGCGCCGCTCTAAGCCACGCCGTAGTAAAAACAGCAATACCGTCACAGAAGAGGACAACACTCTGGACAGTGCCGAAAATAATGAAGACCCCATTGAGCCAACCTCCGATCAGGAGGAACGGGAGGATGGGAGAGTCAGCCCTGGAGAACAGGCCATGGATGAAGACTCGGAGGATAGCAACTACCTTCCGCTCTCCGAGGATGAGGTGAGCCTCGACGACGAAGATTTCATCGTGCCTGAGGAGCCTGCCGAATAGGAACGCTTTAAGTGTCGGCAAATTGCTACTGCAAGAAGCCTGGAAAACAAGCAGCAGCAGCTTCAAGCTGATCAAGACCTGCTCAATGAAAGATGGACTGATATCCTCGCAGCCGAGGAATATGGCCTCGAGCGCCCAACCAAAAGCTACCCGAAGTGCAAACTGTTACCACAGTTCGATGACGAGGCGCTAGAGCCCGTCCTACCAAGCTACAATGTGGCTGACCGACCACCACGTGGCCGAGATAGAGTGGTACCTCGAGCCAAACACCAGCCCGCACTGCCTCGCCAAACAAACAGAAATACAACAACTCAGGGATATACACATGACCTGCGGCATGATTTTGAAAACAGAGCAGGTCATACGAGATCGATCTATGGATCACGGGGGTGTGCACCGATGCGCGACAATGGCCATCTGGCTGAACGTGATAAACATAATCACGTCCGGGCCGAAAACCGCAGACGAACTCCATCTGAGCTACATCACAACTTGGCCCGATATAGAGGCACCACACACCCCATTTGCTTCACTGATGAAGTAATGGGACATGATTTCTAGAAGGGTTTAAACACGTTAACATCGAATCATATGATGGCACAACAGAACCCGCGGTGTGGATTGAGGACTTTCTTCTCCACATTCATATGGCCCACGGTGACGATCTTCACGCCATCAAATACCTCCCCCCCAAACTCAAGGGACCAGCTAGATACTGGTTAAATAGTCTGCCCGAAAACTCCATTGGCAGCTGGGAGGAATTGGAGGGCGCCTTCCTTGACAACTTCCAAGGCAACATATGTCCGACCTCCAGATGCCGATGACTTACGTCACATAATCCAACATCCCGGAGAGTCAGCCAGGAAATTCTGGACTCGGTTCTTAACTGAAAAGAACCAGATCGTCGACTGTCCGAACGCCGAAGCCCTAGCGGCCTTTAAGCACAACATCCGCGATGAATGGCTGGCCAGACACCTTGGCCAGGAAAAACCGAAGTCCATGTCTGCCCTTACGGCACTCATGACCCGCTTCTGTGCGGGCGATGACAGCTGGCTAGCCTGTAACAACAACAATACAAGCGAACCTGGCACTTCTAAAGCCAGAAACAGCAACGGCAAGCCCTGACGCAATAGACATAAGCGTCGAAAAAACAGTGATAACACCAAAGACATGACGGTTAACGCCGGATTCAGTGGCTCTAAGTCGAGTCAGCGGAATAAGCCATTTAAGAGAAACAATCCGGGCCCGTCCAGTCTGGACCGCATAGTAGACCGACCGTGCAAAATCCATGGCACCCCTGATAAACCAGCCAATCATACCAACAGAGAATGTTGGTTTTTCAAACAGGCCAGTAAGTAAAATGCCGAAAACAAGGAGAAAGGGTCGCAAAGCAATGACAACGACAAGGAACCCCGACCACCGAACACAGGGGGACAGAAGAAATCCCCCCCCCCAAGTTAAAACGGTGAACATGATATATGCCACCCACATCCCCAAGAAGGAGCGCAAGTGTGCACTCAGGTACGTCTAGGCGATGGAGCCAGTCGCCCCAAAGTTCAACCCATGGTCATCCTGTCTGATCACCTTCGATTGCAGGGACCACCCGACCAGTATCCGTCATGGCGGTTCAGCCGCACTGGTCCTTAACCCAATTATTGATGGATTCCATCTCACGCAAGTCCTCATGCATGGTGGCAGCAGCCTGAACCTGCTCTATCAGGATACAGTGTGCAAAATGGGTATCGATCCGTCAAGGATCAAGACCACAAAAACCACCTTTAAGGTGTCATACCAGGTGTAGAGGCTTGCTGTTCGGGCTCAATCACAGTGGAAGTGGTCTTCGGATCCCCGGATAATTTCCGAAGTGAAGATTTGATCTTCGATATCGTCCCCTTCCGCAGTGAATATCATGCACTGCTCAGATGAACCGCATTCGCTCGATTCAATGTGGTGCCACATTACGCCTACCTCAAGCTCAAGATGCCCGGACCACGCGGTGTAATAACTGTCAACAGAAATACAGAGCGCTCCATCCGTACTGAGGAGCACACCGCGACCCTTGCAGTAGATGTACAGAGTAGCCTTTTTAGGCAGAACCTCAATTCGACAATAAAGCCCCCAGACACCGTCAAGCGAGTCTGAACTACTCTACAGCAGGATCGTCCAGCTCGTCCAGAGGTCGACTAACAATTCGTCCTCCGTCCCAGTCCCAATCAAGCGGTGATATTTGTGTCGTGCATACGTAACTATGCACTCAAAATACCATGGGCATGGACGGAGGCACAACTAAACCGTGGTCCACAATGTGGCTCAAGCGCTCCCGGACCCGTATACCTTCACCTTTTCTTTTTATTTCAGGTTTTTCTCTTCTCGAGGCTTTTCTGACAACCTGATCATCGGACCTGTCACGGGACGGATACACCAAGAAGGCAAGGAGCTTTAACGTACAAGGGAATCCCCAGGTGGTCTCTGCTAACGATCGATATACCTGTTTTACATACCCACACGCAGCTCGCTCTTGGTCATGACATGTCAAATAGCCTTATTTGCTTATCGCATTACTTGTACAAATGCGCCTTGACGTATCAATCCAATTACAATGGAAAATAATTTGCGGCTCATTGTTTGCGGCATCAGCTTATTACTTGATTTTTCCTTGTCTTTATATTTTTTGTGCCCGTACACTTTGGTACACCTTAATTCGCCAGGGGCTTCATCATACCCCACAATATGGCAATAAAGTCCGAACACTTGTACAATACAGTTTGGCACCCCAAACTTATAACATTATATGCATCGGCTCCGAATCATGTCTTGGGTCAATAGTTGGGTTGCCC
Source organism: Triticum aestivum (assembly GCF_018294505.1). NCBI lineage: Eukaryota > Viridiplantae > Streptophyta > Magnoliopsida > Poales > Poaceae > Triticum > Triticum aestivum. Next base: position 460,620,585 of record NC_057813.1, on the reverse strand, counting down.
GGCTACTGTGCTTACTACCTTACGTTCCGCTATATCGGCTAGGGAAGTAAAGGGAGAACTGCTGCGATTGTGTCCCGGTTCTTCTGAACGAGCACCTTAGTAGAGAAAGCCAAAAACTGACTGTCATGATGCGGCAAGAGCTGGTCAGCTGTTCGAGAGGTTTTCAAATCCTTAGAGATTTTTTCCGCTTCATGCGAGGAATCGGTTTTTATCTGATTAGGCGTGTATAGCGCCCCAAGTTCGGCCTTCCGAGCACCAGGGGCTGCGCTGAAATTTCCATTGTCAAACTCCTATGGCTAAGTGGGGCTGATAAAGCCGTATAGTCCGATTTCCTTGTTCGTTGCGCTAAACACCTCCTTTAAGGACCAAAAGGTGGAGTACAGAGTGTTTAGATTTATCCGAACTCCCTCGTACTATCTACGTGGGGGTAGAAGACGACGACTGACCAACTCTCAGATTTTCATAAACGGCCGCACAAGAGGTAAAATTTTAAACTAACAGACATTATATTACATAACGGAACTGTTTAATATTACAGGACAGGATAACATGAATGATTTCATGGGAATATGATATCCTTGGCACATTGCTCCACCACAAGGCGGGATCCCTCCAGGACACTATCAAAATATAGTTCGGGTCGGCGGTGCTCCTTGCCCTCAGGCGGCCCCTCGGTCATCAGCTCCGTAGCGTCCATCTTCGCCTAGTGCGTCTTCGCATGGGCAAAGGCCATCCGCGCGCCTTCGATACATACTGGCCGCTTGACGACTTCAAGCCTTGGGCAGGCACTGACAAGCCGCTTCACGAGTCCGAAGTAGCTGCTAGGCATGGGCTCGGCATGCCTTAGCCCGATTATCAAATCCTTCATGGCTAGTTCGGCCGCCTTATGCAGGTTGACCAGCTGTTTCAGCTGGTTGCTAAAGGGCATTGGATGTTCTGGTCCAAGCTATTGCGACCAGAACAGCTTCTCCGTAGAGCTCCCTTCTTCGGCTCAATAAAATTCGGCAGCATCTGATATGCTGCGCGACAGATCCGCAAATGCCCCATGGAGAGCTCCAAATTCGTGTAAGTAAAAGGAACGTCTCCTTCACATATCTGCTTTGCATAATGAAAACCTTACCCGCCATAATCTTCTTGGCCGCCTGGATTTCATGAAGGGCGCCCTGGGCTTTGGCTCGGGCATCTTGTGCGCTCTGGCGGGCCTTGGCAAGTTCGGGCTCTAGAGTCTTAAATCACGCTCCAAGGACTCGTACTTCTTGACGGCGTGCTGGAGCTCTTGCTGGACCTTGCTGACCCGGGCCTCCTGCTTCTCACGCGCGGCGCGTTCCTTGGCCGCTTTGTCCTCAGCCTCAGCCAACGCCTTCCTGAGGGCCGCTACTTCGGTCGTGGCCCCTAATAAAGTTCATGACACTTTAGTCAGCACGAATCATTCATCTTTGCTAAACATATGCACAGGTTACTGCATACCTTCGCTGTCCTCCAGCTACTTCTTCACGAGGCCGAGCTCTTCCTCTGCCCTCTCCAGGTTCTATTTCAGTCCAGAGACCTCCGCAGTATGAGCGGCAACACCCAGCAGCGACGCCTGCTTATTCACATAGACATCTTATGTTAGACTCCTGTGAAAATTATTTTGATCCTGTGTTCGGCTTTTCTTTCCGAACATCGAACAGAGCATCTGGGGCTACTGTCTATACTGTGACATTATTTTTCTAATTACGTTGCTTACCTCAAATCCTGTTAGAAGGCTAGTGCAGGCTTCGTTCAGTCCACTTTTCGCAGACTGGACCCTCTCAATCACCGTACCCATAAGGGTATGGTGTTCTTCCATGATGGAAGCGCCTTGCAGCGCTTCCAGTAGCCTATCCGATGCCTCTGGATGGACAGAGGTCACCGGTGAAGTAGGCTCGCCCCCCTCGTTCGAAGGAGGCGGCCTGCCTGAATCCGGAGCCACTTGGGTCTCCGGAGCTGTATTCGGCTAGGGGCCGAATTGGTTGCGGCCCCTATCGTCGGTGTCCATAGGGGCCTGTCCTCCCATGTGCTCGGCAACCGGGGTTTTACCCTCCGGCACCACCGGGACAGCCTCCTGAGCCTCTCTCTAGCCTGGGATCGTTCGAGACAACTCCTTGGTGTTGTTCGTGGCCTTGTGGAAGGAGGCCGTCGGAAGGGACTCGCTATTCAATGCCGACGGGTCCAGCGATCCCTCCGAAGAGGAGGATAGATCGATGTTGGACTGAGCCAGGTTGCAAGTGCATGATCCAGCACATTAAAAACAATAAAGTAAAAAAGGCCGGATATATTACTGTGTCCGGACACTTACGATTTGGCCAGGGGCATGTCCTTGGGCACCCACTCTCTGCCGCTGTTGGTGGCCACGGCGGAGTTGTCTGTATGGGAAGTCTTCCCCTTCTTGGACGCCTCGGCCTCCCCATGTGTGGAGGCCGTCCTCTTCTTTCTACCCCAGTAGGGGGAATGGATTTCTTCTTCCTCCTCCTCTTCCTCGTCGTCTTCAGTGGAGGAGTGCATCTCGGCGTCTTCGAACGTCACGTCCGAAGTGCCCTTGCGACGGAGACCACTTCTGGTCCCCGGGGCCTTCTTTTTGGCCTTCTTCTCTGGCACATCATAAGGCGTCGCAAATAGCATCTACGTTAGAAGAGGCATTTCTGGATCTTCGGGCAGCGGAGCCGGACAGTTAATCCGCTCCGCTATCTCTATCCAGGCCTGAAAAGTTTGGTAGGAAGGCTTAGATTCCTCCCTCAAATATGCCAGTAAAGGGTATACCTTGAAAGCATGAATGAACTTACCGGATTAGCCTAGCGTTTTGAGCTAAGCCCACGATCCTCGGTCGTGGGCGGTGGTATCTCGCCGGCCTTGAAGAGCACCTTCCAGATATCTTCGTGCATCGAGCCAAAGAGCTCCAGCAGCGTTTGGTGCTTTGTCGGGTCGAACTCCCACAAATTGCAAGTCCGGCGTTGGCATGGAAGGATCCGGCGGACGAGCATAACCTGGACCATGTTGACAAGTTTGATTCTCTTGTGTGTCATGTTCTGGACACATGCTTGGGGCCCCGTCAGCTCGTCCGAAGAGCTCTGGGTCAGGCCCTTCTCTTGCCAGGAGGTGAGCCGTATCGGGACTCCGGATCAGAGTTTGGGACTGTCGCCCAGTTGGTGTCGTTCGGCTCAGTGATGTAGAACCATCCCGATTGCCACCCCTTCACAGTCTCCACAAAGGAGCCTTTGGGTCAGGTGACAATGGGCATCTTGCCCAGCATGGCGCCTCCGCACTTAGCTTGTTGGCCGCTCACCACCTTGGGCTTCACATTGAAAGTCTTCGGCCATAGGCCGAAGTGAGGTGGGATGTGGAGGAAGGCCTCGCACACGACAATAAATGCTGAGATGTTGAGGATAGAGTTGGGGGCCAAATCATGGAAGTCCAGCCCGTAGTAAAACATCAGTCCGCAGACAAATGGGTGAAGAAGGAATCCCAGCCCGCGGACAAAGTGTCTGAGAAACACAACCCTTTCATGGGGCTCTGGGGTAGGGACGATCTGTCCCTTGGTCGGAAGTTGGTGAACGATCTCCTTGGCCAGGTACCCGGCTTCCCGGAGCTCCTTGATGTCCTTCTTCTTCACGGAGGAGGCCATCCACTTGCCTCCAGCTCCGGATCCGGAAATGATTGGAGTGCTTTTTTGGGCAGAGAAGGCAAGAGCTTGGGCGCTGGAGCTCGATAATGGATGGGAAGAGGAAGGAGAAGCCGTGGGTGAACGAGGATGAATCCGTATCCCTTTATAAAGGTAGTAAAATTCATGTGCCTCCCTGCTCGCCTTAAAATCCTCCTATTCCTCAAGCATCGTGCAGATGGCACGGTTGGGTTACCCATGCCCGTATTGATGAGAATCCCATGATAAGGGGATACGATCTCTGCTTCGACAAGACATGCCAATGAAACTGTACCTTGAAATATGGAGCAGCAGGCTAAAAAATGGTTCGAATAATGACCGGGCAGTGGCGTGATGCCACGCTATAAAAAAGTTGTTAGCGGATTATACTCATGAAATATTATACTCTCTACGGTTGTGTGTGGTACTTGTTTTGTAGAGCCGGACACGTTTCCTATATTCGGAGGGATATGTTGGAGTATTCGGAGAAGGAACCCGCCTTGCAATGTCGAAGACAACACTACAAAAAAATATACACATCCGTGATAGTTTGGGCCGAACGAAATTTTTTCCTGTCATACTTATGACACTTCTATGACGATAATTGTGACAAATACCGGTATCATCATAGATGTGGTGGGCTCCTACTTCTATGACAAAAAATCATGACAAAAAATGGGCTTTTCTTCCTGGGCGTGCCGGAGATGCAGCTGCATGACTTTCTTTGGGCCGTCCATGACGGAAAAAACCATGGTAGAAGCAAGGGCAAGGAAAATATCAGGGTGTTCCCGGTTACGGTGGGTGGTCAGGGCCGAGCGATGCGCGTTTCTCTCGTACACATACGCGCGTGTGTGCGAGGCATTGGGCTGTAACTGAGCCCGAGCAAGGCATTGGGCTCTAACTGAACCCTAGCGATTGCACTGCAGACTAGCGTTACTGAACCCGAGCGATCGATCGATGGCTGTTAACTGAACCCGGTCGAGCGATTCCTTCGCTACTGCTGCTAACTAAAGCCGATCGATGCTGCCTTTGGATGAACAGTGAGCGTTGCGGGGGGGGGGGGATGAACAGTGAGTGGTGGGGGTGGATGAATAGGACCCCGTGGTGTTGCCTTTGGATGAACAGAACCCCGATCGATCAAGCCGGTTGGGGCTTGATGAACAGGACCCCGTGGAGGGCTGGATGAACAGGACGACCCCATGGAGGGCTGGATGAACAGTAGAAGGTGGAGGGGTGGATGAACAGCAGCCCGTGGAGGGGTGGTTGAATAGGATCCTGTGGACAGGGGCGGTTGAACAGTAGCCGGTGGAGTAGCGTGCGGTGGAGGCTGGATGAACAGGAGCCCGTGGATGAACAGTCGCAGGTGGAGGCTGGAGGAGGTCGATGGTGGATGAACAGTAGCCCATGGAGGCTGGAGGAGGTCGACGATGGAGATGAACAATATCCCGTGGAGTCCTGTTTTGTGGTACGCCACACCCTTTCCGATGAACAGGACCCCCGTTTCGACCGTAGCGCTCCAACACAAGTCCGTTTCATCTGTTTTGCGGTACACCACACCCCTCCCGATCAACAGGATCCCGTTTCGACCGTAGGAGGTCCAACACAAGTCCGTTTCCTCCATTTTGTGGTATGCCAGACCCCTCCCAATAAACAGGATCCCGTTTCGAACGTGGCCGGTCGAACACAAGGCCGTTTCCTCCGTTCTACGGTATGCCAGGCCTCGTTTCCATCGCCTATTTTGTCCAAGCCCTCCTGGTGAACATGACGATGAATTTCGGTCCAACCCAGCCAGTTGGCTCCCCATGAACACGACGATGACGTTGTTTCTCCGTTCCGACCCAGCCATGTACACGAGCCCTGGCCATACATATGTGCAAGTAGGCGTTCGAGACCCCGACCGTATGTACGTACGTGGTCGTATTTTCTTTCTTGCACACTGGACGCTGTACATACGTGTACATGCTATGTGCGCGCCTCTACTATGAGACATGCACGCCTCTAAATCGACCGGTATGTACGTACACGTTCGCGACCAGAATGACAACGCTACGTACGCTTCGACCAGGTGGGTCCCGACTGTCAGGCACTTCCTTGCGTGCGAAGATGTAGCTGGTGGGTCCCGGCAGTCAGGGGGGCGAATCGGTTTTTTGCCCGGGCGCACTTCCTTGCGTGCAAAGATGTAGCTGGTGGGTCCCAGCAGTCAGGGGGGTGAATTGTTTTTTTTTGCCCGGGCGCACTTCCTTGCGTGCGAAGATGTAGCTGGTGGGTCCCAGCAGTCAGGGGGGGAACTTTTTTTCATGAGATAGGGTGGCCCGTCTGGTGGGTCCCCGCTGTCAGGTGGAGGAGTCATTATTTTCCGCATAATAAGGAGGCACTTCCTTGCTGCTGCCGTGGACCCAGCTGTCGGCCTCTCCACGTTCAGTACTCTTCCGATGGAAGTCGGTCCTTGACCACATTGACCATGCCGCGCTGAGAGGACCATGGTGGTGGACAACGGCGAGGCCTAGCAAGGGGACGACGCCCAGCCGGGGAAGACGCGGTAGTGGATGCCCACGTGGAGAGGAGTACGAGGGCTCACTGGTTCGGCTGCGGTGTGAGGCTGCCGTCGCCACAAAATAACCTGGGGTGTGGGTGAGTGGAGGGATGGCCTGGCCAGCGGTGGGAGTAGTATGGGGGTGGTGAGGCCTCCGCGGCAGCACAGCCGGCCACGAGAGGCAGGAGCATGCGGCATGACCGGCGCTGCTTTGGGCAGCTGGAGCAAGAAGACCATAGGTTAAACAAGCACTACGGCCGTTGGATGGATATCGTACGGTCACTGGAGCTAGAATCATTCATATATTGACTAATTTGACAAAGCCCTCCGTCCTCGTCAACTTAGTAGGCCCACAATTCAGCCTCCCACTATGGTGGGTCCTAGCTGGCAGGGGGGTATTTAATTTTTTGTGCGCAATAAGAAGGCACTTCCTTGCGTGCGAAGATATAGTTGGTGGGTCCGACCTGTCAGCGAAGGGAACTTCTTTTCGCGAAATACAGAGGCCCTTCCGGCAGGTCCCAGACGTCAGGTGGAGGAATCATTATTTTGCGCGTAATAAGGAGGCATTTCCTTGTGTGCGGCCGTGGACCCAACTCTCAGCCTCTCCACGTACAATCCACTTCCGATGGATGTCGTTTGTTGACCAAGTTGACCACATTGCGCCGAGAGCAGCAGGGCGGTGGACGACAGCGAGGCCTATGAAGGGAACGACACGGAACCAGTGAAGACATGGTAGTGGCTGCCCACGCAGTGGACAGTACGAAGGTTGACTGGTTCGGCTGTCATCGCCGGGAAATAACAGGATGTGTGGGTAAGTAGAGGGATAGACAGGCCAGGGGTGCAAGTATGATGGGGTGGTGAGGCCTGCCCGGCAGCACAGCCGGCCATGGGAGGCGGGAGCAGGCGGTTCCGACGGTGCTGGTTTGGGAGGCTGGGGCAGGAAGATCAGAGACTGAAGAAGCACGATTGCCGTTAGATTGACATCTAACGGTCTGACGCTGGTAGAGTCGATTGTTGACTAAGTTTCTTTTTTTGAGAAACCATGTGTACGCATGAACTTAGTAGGCCCACAAGTCAGCCTCCAAATCTGTGGTAGACAACATAAAGCCCATGTGCTATTTTTAAATAATTTGCAGCCCATTTGCTAATTCTTAAGTAATTTATTACAGCCCATTTTCTGCCCACGACCACGGTAAAAAATTTCATCCTTATTTTGCATATTTTGGTGGAGTCCGAACTGTTGTAATCCCGAAATGATAAACCTTTTTTAAGAACTTATTGATTTGCCAAGAAAATCGTTTTGTTTTTGTAAGCAAATAAGACGTGGGAAAATTGAGTTGGTTTAAGGGAAAACCAGTGGTAAAAAAATCAGCGCTGGGAGGGAAAAAACAACAAAAATAAGGATGTAAATATGAAAAAGGAATTTTATGTATTTTCAATATAATGATACGTGTATATGAACTAGTAAAACTATAGGTAGAGATTAGAAAACGGATGTAGGACATGCGTTTCAAGAGGAAAATAGAACTGGGCTGTGTGTTTGATTCAGTAAAAAAACCTGCATGCGGATGTTGTAAGACAAAATATAACTAACGCTAGCGGGCCAGAGGGCAGCAGATATCTGCTGGATCTTTGTGCCCCATTGTCGTCATGGGCTGGGCCTGTTGAAAACAAAACCAAGCCTATGCAGTCTACAGCTAGTTGAAACTTGCTCGACCTGAAAAAATAATATACGTGCTCAATAAATGAGAGAATTCTGCAAGTACAGACTGATAACTAGGATGCAGCAGGGATATTTTTTTTTCATCGTGATAATAAGTGCTTGCACTTGTTTCGAAAAAATTAGAGAACTGGAATTTGAATGGCAAATGATTATGCTACCCATCAAATAAAAATCAGGTGCCTGAAAATTCGTTTCGAAACAAATGATTCAGCTTTATATCCACATCGACCCTCGGCATGATGGTTGGAAGCAAATCCAAGTTCCTACCAAAAGATCATTAACAACAACACCAACTTGCGGACAACTAGGTATTACAAGTACCACTACCAAAATAACTTATAATCTTTTTACTCCTGGCCCTAGTGTTCGTCTGGTAGAAAATCTTGCAGAGGACCAGCTCCCGCTCCTTCTCTTGCTCCAGGTTCCTGAGGTGGTACTGGTGCATCACCCAGTTGGTCCTCTACTTGTCGAAGTTCTTGTTGGTGTGGAGCACTAGAACCTTTTTGCTGCCCGTCTGCCAGCTGTTGACCATCACCTGCAAGGTATTACCGCTCTTGTGCCACATCGCGTGCATGCTGCATTCCGACTGTATCTTGCGAAGCGTCCACGTGCCCCTTTTGAACGCCCTGGAATTACGCTGGAAGAAATTCTTCCTTAGGCCACTCAGTGTGATACCTGCAGTATTGACGAATACAGGTTTTAGTGTACGTAGTTGGCATTTTCATAACATCTTTGGCATGTTGTAGTCACTTGTTTCACTTTTTATTAACTGTCAAATTGTAATTGCTTCACCAGGTCCATGTCTAAAAATAAAAATAGAGCTATAAACAAAGGAATATGTTTGTGCAAGTAGACGGTCGATCGGTGTCTTACCTTGAAATTTCTCAGGTTGGGTGCAGCATATGCCGTGCTCGTTGTCGATGGTTGGTATGAACAAATCGATGAGAGGGTGAGATTTCGCGCTGTCAGCACTCACTTTGGCCTCAAGGTGCTCGATCAAGTCCTGATCCGTGGGATTGAACTTGACGCCAGCCGGCATCACCGGCCGATCCTTCTTCGACTTGCATCGGTAATTCCAGTTATATGGTACTCAATGTATGATCAATCGACTATTTTAAGTGAATGATGAAATATTTCCATAGATAAGTGGTACTCCAAATCTGAAGTCCAGAATACCAGAACAAGCCGTCGGGATTCTTGTGTCACCTCACGCGCAGCGTGTTGTCACGTCAATTCAATGTGTGGGCATGATAAATAATTTGACCGACGTATACTAGTACTGCTACTGTACTACTTACTAGTCGTATTTAGTGTCACATTTTAACCATAGGTTTAACTAATAAGTACACACTTGAAGCCTAATTGATATATATATATATATATATATATATATATGGCTTCTGCACAACATCTCCATCATCATTATCAGTACATCCTACGTAGGTGATTTAGGATGCACTTGATCCCAGGAAGGTATCTACCCTTCAAACCAGAGGAGTGCTTCAAACTAACAACATTACATAATATGCAATAAAAGAGGGTCGTGCTACAGCAGCAGAATACATGGCTCAGTCTAGATATCAGCACGAACAAGTTGTGCATATTTGCTGTTGGCAGGAACCACATCACCGCATGTTGGGTTTGCAAAAGCCATCCATCGCATGGAAGCTTGATGCCTTCCGCACTAAAGATTATCTGGCAACAAGCTGTGTCGACGAATCTCTGGATATGGTGATTCATGAAACCCATGGTATGATGTGTAAACACAGTCCCCCTGGCAAATGGAAGTTGCATTGCACGGTAATCATCATCAGTGATATGATTGATGATTGGTTGGATGATCGGATAATTGAGCCCGAGGAACAAGGAGTGGTTGCCGAGGCTATAAACCCGCCTCCAGTTAAATACGCCTGGCCCAACGGAGCCGAGATCTTTCTCGAACACGAAGCAGCCATAGCCTTCAATGTCACGAACGCCCCACAAATTGTACTGCATGTGGTTTGATGTATTGGTTTGGTCAATTTGGTACGTGGAAATGAGCATAAAATGACCGCCATCAGCTGAACGAGCGCTAAACCACCACCCATCGGCTGGTATGATTCCAGGTCCAGAAATCATGAAGGCCAGTGCATTTGTGTCTGCTGCAACAATTCAAATTGGAGACCAAAAGGACGAAAATAAATAATCATGTTCAGAGTATGTGTGGAATTAAGATTATTATAACAATGACACAGAGAATTGCAAGGACGTGGTCATAATCATACCCCAAGTTAAAAAAATAAGCCAATGGCTTTCATATTCTGGCAATATGTCATGGTTCAAACATCATGTAACAATGAGAGGAAAATAGTTGTGATAGAGCCTACTCATATTCTACCATAGCACTTACTACTATTGTTCTCATATCAACTCTAGGCAATAACATGCATTGTTATAAAAATCTTGGAAATGAGAGTAACATATAGCAATCATGATGTTATGCTCATAATATGTATTCTAACAATCATTAGATGCCAATTGTTCTCATATCAACTCTAAAAATAACATGTGTGGTCATAAAAATCTAGGAATGAGAGGAACATATAGCAATTATGTGGTTATAGACATACTCCCTCCGTCCCAAAATAAGTGTCTAAACTTTGTACTAGCTTTAGTATAAATTTGAACTAAGCTCAAGACACTTATTTTGGGACGTAGGGAGTACTATCTATTCTAAATTTGTAACAATGAACATGCAGTCATATTCATAAGGTAAAGATGAGATGAGACAGAACAATTATAGGACGATAGATTCCACCAGTATAGGCAGCCAATCTGTGTGTCGACCACGTAAACGATGCCATCATGCACTATAGCATCAGACAGAAATGTTGCCTCAACAGGATTGATGATGAGCCATAACCATGTATGGCGACCGGATTCCAGATAGACTAATCCCATGTTGAACAAGGCAATGAGCTTGTAATCCATGTAGTCTTCTGATGGTGTGGGCACTTCGCACATTACAACTTTCAGCAAATAGACGTCGAGCCAAAAGCTAGACGCTTCTCGTGCGTAGTCGGCGGGAGTGTCTAGCGGGCTGCGAGGCTGGATGGCGGCGGTATCCAACAATGGAAGGGTGATCTCTTGCTGGGTGTAGATATCCACGAGACGCCACGGACTACCGGATTGGTGGATGAGGATGATCCAGTTGGCCTTCATGCCTGCCCAGTAGTGGACGCGCATGAAGGACAAGTGGACGGGTAGTGGTAGCATGTCGAGGGGCACCACGACAACCTCTGTAAGATCGTCAAGTCGGTGTCTGGGCCACCTGCAAGGATCGGACATCAGCAAGCAGGGTGTCTTGAAAAGAGCCGGTCGGTTGCAAACGAGTAGACGGTACAAAGACACCGAGCATGCGGCCAGACGGACGATGCTGAGTAGGTACATACGATTACATATCTGCTCTAGGAGAACATCAGGGAGGGAATTCCAATCGCGGCTCTGCGTGTCAGTCGGTTCTGCCATTGGGGTTTTCGGTGCCTGCGAGCCAGCGGGGAAGTGGATTTGGGAGGGCGAGCGAAGAAGCTTCTCCTCGTGTGCCCAAGCAGTGAGCGGGGGGGTATGGTACGCGCAAGCTACCAAGGAAGATGGCGCGGGCGGGCGAGCAGTGAGCGGGGGTAAATGGTGTGCGGCCGACGATGGGGAAGAGAGGAGGAACAAGAAGAGAGGAGGAAGAAGAGTGGAAGATGGGGAAGAAAGTGCATTAAAACTCAATTCTACTAGTACTACTACCAGGATATACCGTCCTTCGGAGTGTAAGTAGTTACACCGATGACATGTGGGTCTACCACAAGAGGGCCCATATGTCATTTAATGGAGGACAGAAGTGCGTAGGCGTATTTGCGGAAGCGTGCTCTACTGGCAAACATGATGGCAATACTGGGTAAGGCTGACTTAGTAACACCAACACGTTGGTTCAGCTTATTAATTACGTGTACCATCTGTTGCAGTGTGTATTGTCACTTCACTGTAAAGACTAGTTGAATAGTTCTCTCTGACCGAGATGGGGAATAATGGATCGCGAAGACTTCTACAGTATCCCTATGCCTCTATGCTCACCTCACTCATTTTGCTCCGTACCTAGTCACTTGTTGAAATCTGTAGAAAGATAAATACTCCATATTTGGGAACAGAGAGAGGCTTTTACTCCGTATTTGGGAATAGAGGGAGTATCACCATATGGAGGGAACAGAGGAAACTTGAAATATGAACATGTCAATGGGAGGGAGTAAGCCCCATGCATGCAACATGCAACACTCACACATACACATGGACACATGCAACACTCATGCACCCATGCGGCACACAGCACATGACGCAACACACACGCTCACGCTCAAGTGCTCAACATACTCCCTACGTCCGTGAAAGACTGTACATTTAGAGATTTACACATTGACCAGGGCATAATTAACGCCCAAAAGAAGCAGACTTATGTGTGCATGCGGCCATTGAGAGAATAAGATTAAATGAAGGCTGTTGCATGCTGTAATTAAGGATAGACATGTAGCCTATACCTAGAGCACAAGTTGGTGCATTAGTCAATCAATATCGATTTAGATTAAAGGCTAAATGCATTGGAAGTGTAGATGAACATCATTACTACACTCTTTGTCTTTTAGCCGATGTACACTCTTAGTTGGAAGACCCAGGGAGTACACGTGCATGCACTCACATACACAGCCAGGGTGGTTCGCGCGCAAGGGTTAGACTCATGTCGCACCTGTGTAAAGTTTTGTTTAACTCATTTCTTTGCTCTGCCAACTAACAGGTGGGACCCAGAAATCAGGTGACAATTTAACCAGTCAACAAAGTGCCACATCGACTATGTGGCCGGTCAGTAGGGTGCAATACGGTGCTCTACGATGAGCTAGTGATCATATAATCACCACAAAACTATATATAGTGACCGTAAAGAGCGTATTGTTACTTACGTTGACCGCCAGTGTATTTTTCTCGTTTCAAATTAAGCCATATTAACCGGAAAGGAAGCAGTATTGACTAGTACTAGTACTCCTTTGATGTGTCCCTCAACTCGCTGAACGAGGATAAGCTTGCTTACTACGCCTCTCCCTTGCCCACGCGTGTGGTGGTTCACAGGACGAGGAGAGGATTTTGACTACGGCGCCCTCTCCCTCTCCCTCTCCCTCGCCCTTGCCCTCACCCTCACGGTGGATGTGCAGCAGTTCAATCGGGGTCAGATTGCCAGAAGCATATTGTACTGCAGGTACATCATTGTTGGACCTTCCGAAGAGGTGAAGAGCCAAGTGCAAGGTTCACACGAGTATGAACTGTTGAACCTCCCGAAGAGGCAAAGAGCCAAGCGCAAGGTTTTATAGGAGTTGTCGTCCTAGTAGGAGTGTACTACTACAACTATAGCGAATGATGCTACTGTATGATGCCGCCACATCACGTATATCCAAAGTTGTGCCACCTTTTTTTCTCAAAGAGCATGTTGGAGCCCGTGCAACAACCACACAAGTTGCACGTACACATAACACATTTACTAGTAATAAATTCTAAAGGACAAATGCCAGTATGCCACACAAGTTCATCTCCAATTCATGTGATAAATTTGTGCACGACTGATCTACATATATTCACAACAGTACTGTTCACAATTTACCGTACTCCACTTGCACATTATAGATGGGCTACATGTCCTCCTCCAGGTTCCAGTCCCAGGTGTTCTTCATGGATGGCACGATCCATAGCGGTGGGCAACGAGAATCATTGTCGCAACTTTCTAGTCCGGTTCCACACGATGGAGACTCATCCAAGCTGAAGCATCATAAATCAGGGATAGCGTGTCCCAGCATGTCGTTCATCCGGCGGTGTGCACTAAAGACACAACCATGCTTCATGAACAGCAGGCCTTCAGTGTCGTGCACGGAAGGTGGCATCCACTTCACAACGGGGTAGCTGTCCCCAATGAAAAGAGAGTACTCTCCAAGAGTGTTCCTCGGCACCCACGTAGCATCACGGGGGTCGAACTCGACGCCGTTCATCTGGTACATGCGGCATCTTAGATCTGGACACATGGTGATGTACATAGTCAAGGTCCATGCATAATAATGTTGTGCTCAAATATGGAGGTCAGTAATACTGTGCAGCAAATAGTACTACTCCAGTATAGAGGAAGTAAAATAACCGGCTTATTATATATAGCCACTCTTGGCTACATGGATGAGATAGTAAGACATGGAAAAACAAAAATGGTGGCAGCTAGTGGGTTCAAGTCTTCAAGGGCCTAGGTAGCTATACGCGTACTCCAAGGTAAAAAGTACTCCTACTAGTACTAGTAAGTACTACTGGTACAACAATGGAAGAGAAGGCGAGAGGGTTAAAAAATGGAATACCTGGGTAGATGGTGACGGACCGATCGTGGTAGATTGTGTGACCATGTTGAACATCAGTGGAACCATGGGTAACCACTGCTAAGATAGTTGATCCCAATATGCCAAAGTCAGCTACAAGGTTCCAGGTTAGACCGAATCGCGGATGCAAATGCACATCCAGGATCAGTGATCTTATTTTGATCGGGGGATGACTAGTCCCTGCAAAATAATGGAGTACCATTAGGGATGCAAACGATGGTTTGTGCATTCCGTTTGTAATCTCCTGTACCGTAGGATGGCAACCAGATGAAACAAGTCCCCTGGCTTGTCACCGCGAAGATGCGGCCTAGATGGCGCACGACGTCTTTGAACATGTAGGGGTAGAAATCTGCCGCCGCCAACATGCGCCAGCCTCTACCATTACTGCCTCTTGCATCGATGGCAATCCTTATGTCGAACACCTCGATGAGATAGTAATCATCGTAGCCACGTCGCTTTGTCGGCGGGTCCGCAATTGCTATCTTCTTCAATGTCATGTAGGCATCATCATACGTATTCAAGCCCAGCTAGTCCGGAAGGCCGATCACAATGGTGGAGAAGGGGTCTACCGGAACGGCCGCACTGCTGTGGATGTTGTGCAAAATGATGGTAGTATCCAGCTGGAGGTATGTAACTCAATCTTCACTGGCACCGACCCATACCTATATATAAGATGGTGGGCAGCGGAGAAATTACTGGATGGAAATGGAATAACTAAGTACTACAAGATCAAACTCCATTGCTGACCTGCTCATCGGAAAAAATCCGACTACATCTCAATGTCGGCAACTCTAGCGGAGTCAACATGCAACCATGGCCAGGGAGCGGTGGACTGTTCGAAGGATTGTCCCATAGAAGAACCTTCTCCTTGAGGATGCATGAAAGACCAACAAGCATGGCCTTTTCCCAAGCCTATTTAAGCACCTTCTTAAAAAAGTTGGTGCAGGAAGCACCGAGTCTTGCGGCGGTGAGGACGTCGGAGCTGCGTGCGATTTCTCCCAGAGGATCGTCGTCAAGGTCTCCCAGTTCCGACGAGGAGGAGAACCACCTGGCGAATCCATGGGAGCAGCGACGAACTGCCTTCTCTTCGGGGGGAGGGGAACTGGCGTGGAGGAGATAAGAGCGTAGTAACCGGAGGGCCTCGTCCCTTCCAATTGTAGATCGTTCCTTAGGGAAGGGGTGAGGATATTATTTACTACTAGTACTAGCATTATGGAACATTATGGGATTGCATTATACTGCAAATAATAGAACTAGTAAGAAAATTTTGGCACCAGGTAGTAGTTTCTGACGTGGATTAAGAAATTTTGGGTATGTTTTTGCTATTTTTTGTACACGCCAATGCTACATCTTGAGCTGGCGTTGGTTTTCCGAAGAGGAGAGGGTGATGCAGCAAAGTGTAGCGTAAGTATTTCCCTCAGTTTTGAGAACCAAGATATCAATCCAGTAGGAGGCTCCTCAAAAGTCCCACGCACCTACACAAACAAACTGGGAACTCGCAACCAACGCAATAAAGGGGTTGCCAATCCCTTCATGGTCACTTACGAAAGTGAGATCTGATAGAGAAAGTATGAATAGATAAATATATTTTTGGTATTTTATAATATAGATGCAGAAAATAAAGATGCAAAAAAAAGTAGATTGAAAGCAAATATGATAAGAGATAGACCCGGGGGCCATAGGTTTCACTAGAGGTTTCTCTCTAGAGCATAAGTATTACGGTGGGTGAACAAATTACTGTCAAGCAATTGATAGGAAAGAGAATAAATATGACGTTATCTAGGCATGATCATGTATATAGGCATCATGTCCATAACAAGTATACCGACTCCTGCCTGCATCTACTACTATTACTCCACACATCGACCGCTATCCAGCATGCATCTAGTGTATTAAGTTCATAAGAACAGAGCAACGCATTAAGCAAGATGACATAATGTAGAGGTATAAACTCATGCAATATGATATAAACCCCATCTTGTTATCCTCGATGGCAACAATGCAATATGTGTCTTGCATCCCTTTTTGTCACTCGGTAAGATCACCGCAAGATTGAACCCAAAGCTAAACACTTCTCCCATGGCAAGAAAGATCAATCTAGTAGGCCAAACCAAACTGATAATTCGAAGAGACTTATAAAGATAACTCAATCATACATAAAAGAATTCAGAGAAGATTCCAATATTATTCATAGATAAACTTGATCATAAACCCACAATTCATCGGATCTTGACAAACACACCGCAAAAAGAGATTACATCGAATAGATCTCCACAAGAGAGGGGGAGAACAATGTATTGAGATCCAAAAAGAGAGAAGAAGCCATGTAACTAATAACTATGGACCCGTATGTCTGTGGTAAACTACTCACAACTCATCAGTGAGGCTATGGTGTTGATGTAGAAGCCCTCCGTGATCGATTCCCCCTCTAGCAGAGTGTCGGCGAAGGCTCCAAGATGGGATCTCGCGGATACAGAAGGTTACGGCGGAGGAAATTGTGTTTCGTGGTGCTCCTGGATGTTTTCGGGGTCCGTGGATATATATAGGAGGAAGAAGTATGTCGGTGGACGCCCGAGGGGCCCACGAGACAGGGGGCGCGCCCCTAGGGGGGCGGCCTCCTATCTCGTGGGGCCCTCGGGGATTTCTTGACTTGCACTCCAGGCTCTCCGGATCAGATTTGTTCCGAAAATAACGCTCCCAAAGGTTTCATTCCATTCGGACTCTGATTGATATTCCTTTTCTTCGAAATACTGAAATAGGCAAAAAACAGCAATATGGGCTGGGCCTCCGGTTAGTAGGTTAGTCCCAAAAATGATATAAATGTGTAGAATAAAGCCCATAAACATCCAAAAGGGGGTATTATAATAGCATGGAACAATAAAAAATTATAGATACGTTGGAGACATATCAAGCATCCCCAATCTTAATTCCTACTCGTCCTCGAGTAGGTAAATGATAAAAAGAGAATTTTTGATGTGGAATTCTACCTAGCATAATTCATAATGTAATTTTCTTTCATTGTGGCATGAATGTTTAGATACAAAATAAAAGTTCAGAAAGACATAAGAAATAGTAATACTTCAAGCGCACTAATCAAAGTAATCATGTCATCTCAAAATAACATGGCTAAAGAAAGTTATCCCTACAAAATCATATAGTCTGGCTATGCTCTATCTTCATCACACAAAGTATTTAATCATGCACAACCCCGATGACGAGCCAAGCAGTTGTTTCATACTTTAATAATTTCAAACTCTTTCAACTTTCACGCAATACATGAACGTGAGCCATGGACATAGCACTATATGTGGAATAGAATGGTGGTTGTTGAGAAGACAAAAAGGAGAAGATGGTCTCACATCAACAAGGCGTATCAACGGACTATGGAGATGCCCATTAATAGATATCAATGTGAGTGAGTAGGGATTGCCATGCAACGGATGCACTAGAGCTATAAATATATGAAAGCTCAACAAAAGAAACTAAGTGGGTGTGCATCCAACTTGCTTGCTCACGAAGACCTAGGGCACTTTTGAGGAAGCCCATCATTGGAATATACAAGCCAAGTTCTATAATGAAAAATTCCCACTTGTATATGAAAGTGACAACATATGAGACTCTCTATCATGAAGATCATGGTGCTATTTTGAAGCACAAGTGTGGAAAAATAGATAGTAGCATTGTCCCTTCTCTCTTTTTCTCTCATTTTATTTTTTTTCCTTTTTTTTATTTTTCTCTTTTTTTTCTTTGGCCTCTTTTTTTTTCTTTTTGGCCTTTCTCTTTCTTTTTTTTCTCTTTTTTTTCTTTTTGTAAAGTCCGAAGTCTCATCCAGACTTGTGGGGGAATCATAGTCTTCATCATCCTTTGCTCACGAGGACAATGCTCCAATAATGAAGATCATCACACTTTTATGGATTTACAACTCAAAGCTAGAACAAAATATGACTCTATATGAATGCCTTCGGCGGTGTACCGGGATATGCAATGACTCAAGAGCGACATGTATGAAAATTACGAAGGTGGCCTTGCCACAAATACGATGTCAACTACATGATCATGCAAAGAGCAATATGACAAAAGTAATGTGTGTCATATGAACGGAACGGTGGAATGTTGCATGGCAATATATCTCGGAATGGCTATGGAAATGCCATAATAGGTAGGTATGGTGGCTGTCTTGAGGAAGGAGTATGGCGGGTATATGGTACCGGCGAAAATTGCGTGGCACAAGAGAGGCTAGCAATGGTGGAAGGGTGAAAGGGTGCGTATAATCCATGGACTCAACATTAATCAAAAGAACTCATATACTTGTTGCAAAAATTTAGAAGTCATCAAAAATCAAAGCACTACACGCATGCTCCTAGGGGGATAGATTGGTAGGAAAAGACCATCGCTCGTCCCCGACTGCCACTCATAAGGAAGACAATCAATAAATAAAATTGTGCTCCGACTTCATCACAAAGCGGTTCACCATACGTGCATGCTACGGGAATCACAAACTTCAACACAAGCATTCTTTAAATTCATAATCACCCAACTAGCATGACTTTAATATTACTACCTCCATATCTCAAAACAATTATCTAGTATCAAGTTGATCATAGCATCCAATTCACTTCGTATGATAGTTTTTATTACACCCAACATGGATGCTCATCATTCTAGGACCAACTTTGTAACAAAAGCAAATACCATGCTGTTATAAAATACTCTCAAAAATATATAAGTGAAGCATGAGATACTAGCAATTTCTTCAAAATTAATACACCACCGCCGTGCTCTAAAAGATATAAGTGAAGCACTAGAGCAAAAACTATCAAGCTCAAAAGATATAAGTGAAGCACATAGAGTATTCTAGCAAATTCTAATCAAATAGGCTTCTCCCAAAAGGTGTATTACAGCAAGGATGATTGTGGTAAACTAACAAGCAAAGACTAATATAATACACGACGCTCCAAGCAAAACATATATCATGTGGTGAATAAAAATATAGCTCCAAGTAAAGTTACCAATGAACAAAGACGAAAGAGGGGATGCCTTCCCGGGGCATCCCCAAGCTTAGGCTTTTGTCTACTATTGAATATCTTGGGGTGTCATGGGCATCCCCAAGCTTAGGCTCTTGCCACCCTTTATTCCATAGTCCATAAAGGCTTTACCCAAAACTTGAAAACTTCACAACACAAAACTCAACAGGAAATCTTATAAGCCCCGTTAGTGAAAGAAAACAAAACGACCACCTAAGTTAATGCAATGAACTCATTATTTATTTATTTTTGTGTTAAACCTAATGTATTCCAACTTCCTTATGGTTTATAAACTAATATATTAGCCATAGATGCATTGAAATAAGCAAACAACACACGAAAAACAGAATCTGTCAAAAACAGAATAGTCTGTAGCAATCTGTAACTAACACAAACTTATGGAACTATAAAAATCCTACCAAAATAGGACGTACTGGAAAATTTGTCTATTGATGAGCAGAAAAAAGAATCAACGCAAAAGCACGTTTGTGTGATTTATTGATTTTTTTATTGTGAGCGCAAAGTTTCTGTTTTTCAGCAGAATCAAATCAACTATCATCATAGCTTATCCTATAGGTTTTACTTGGCACAAACACTAATTAAAAGATAAAAACACATCTAAGAAGAGAGTAGATGCAAGATTTATTCCTAAACAGGAGCAAAAACAAAGAACATAAAGAAAAATTGGGTTGCCTCCCAACTAGCACTATCGTTTAACGCCCCTAGCTAGGCATAAAAGCAAGGATAGATTTAACTAGTGCCATCTTTGGCACTTGTCTTTTTAATGGGGTTATGCTCAAGTCCGAGAGTCTCTTTACTTTTCCCTTCGTGCTCAGAGTTCCTAAGATCTAAGGCATCCAACCGCTTATTGTAAAGTGTGATCAAATTATTCATGCGGTTGATACTTGCAACAATATTCTTAAAAGGTTCAACAAGTTTTTGCAATTCAAGGAGTTTCTCTAAAATTTGGGTTCCTTCAAGAGATAAAGATGATCTTTCTTGTCGAGGAAGTATTCCTACTATCCCCTCTAAAATTTCATAAGCGGAACTAGGATCAATATCAATAAATTCCCCTTCTACGGCAACATCAAGGAGTTGTTTGTGGGGTAAGGTTAACCCAATGTAAAAATTGCGAATTAAAATCTTGAAATCTCCTTCTAGGGCACAAGTACGATAAGATTCTAACATCCTAAACCAAGCATCTTTTAAATTTTCACCTTGTCTTTGTTTGAAGTGGAGAACTTCAAAGTCGGGAGATGAAGGAATAAAAACCGAGCTAGCCATGATGACAAGGTAAAAGAGCAAACACACGGGCAACAGGAAAAGGCAAGCAAAAAAGAGAAGAGGAGATTGGGAAGGAGAAGGCGAATAAAACGGCAAGGGTGAAGTGGGGGAGAGGAAAAAGAGAGGCAAATAATGTAAATGCGAGGGAGATGGGTTTGTGATGGGTACTTGGTGTGTCTTGACTTGAGCGAAGACCTCCCCGGCAACGGTGCCAGAAATCCTTCTTGCTACGTCTTGAGCTAGCGTTGGTTTTCCCCGAAGAGGAGAGGGTGATGCGGCAAAGTGTAGCGTAAGTATTTCCCTCGGTTTTGAGAACCAAGGTGTCAATCCAGTATGAGGCTCCTCAAAAGTCCCACGCACCTACGCAAACAAACTGAGAACTCACAACCAACGCAATAAAGGGGTTGTCAATCCCTTCACGGTCACTTACGAAAGTGAGATCTGATAGAGAAAGTATGAAAAGATAAATATATTTTTGGTATTTTATAATATAGATGCAGAAAATAAAGATGCAAACAAAAGTAGATTGAAAGCAAATATGATAAGAGATAGACCCGGGGGCCATAAGTTTCACTAGAGGCTTCTCTCGAGAGCATAAGTATTACGGTGGGTGAACAAATTACTGTCAAGCAATTGATTGAAAAGCGAATAATTATGATGTTATCTAGGCCTGATCGTGTATATAGGCATCATGTCCATAACAAGTAGACCGACTCCTGCCTGCATCTACTACTATTACTCCACACATCGACCGCTATCCAGCATGCATCTAGTGTATTAAGTACATAAGAACAGAGCAACGCATTAAGCAAGATGACATAATGTAGAGGGATAAACTCATGCAATATGATATAAACCCCATCTTGTTATCCTCGATGGCAGCAATACAATATGTGTCTTGCAACCCTTTCTGTCACTGGGTAAGATCACCGCAAGATTGAACCCAAAGCTAAACACTTCTCCCATGGCAAGAAAGATCAATCTAGTAGGCCAAACCAAACTGATAATTCGAAGAGACTTGTAAAGATAACTCAATCATACATAAAAGAATTCAGAGAAGATTCCAATATTATTCATAGATAAACTTGATCATAAACCCACAATTCATCGGATCTTGACAAACACACTGCAAAAAGAGATTACATCGAATAGATCTCCACAAGAGAGGGGGAGAACATTGTATTGAGATCCAAAAAGAGAGAAGAAGCCATCTAGCTAATAACTATGGACCCGTAGGTCTGTGGTAAACTACACACAACTCATCGGAGAGGCTATGGTGTTGATGTAGAAGCCCTCCATTATCGACTCCCCCTCCGGCAGAGTGCCGACGAAGGCTCCAAGATGGGATCTCGCGGATAGAGAAGGTTACGACAGTGGAAATTGTGTTTCGTGGTGCTCCTGGATGTTTTCGGGGTCCGTGGATATATATAGGAGGAAGAAGTACGTAGGTGGACGCCCGAGGGGCCCACGAGACAGGGGGGCGCGCCCTCCTATCTCATGGGGCCCTCGAAGATTTCTTGACTTGCACTCCTGGCTCTCCGGATCAGATTTGTTCCAAAAGTAACGCTCCCGAAGGTTTCATTCCATTTGGACTCCGTTTGATATTCCTTTTCTTCGAAATACTGAAATAGGCAAAAAAACAGCAATATGGGCTGGGCCTCCGGTTAGTAGGTTAGTCCCAAAAATGATATAAATGTGTAGAATAAAGCCCATAAACATCCAAAAAGGGGTAATATAATAGCATGGAACAATCAAAAATTATAGATACGTTGGAGATGTATCAGCCAACTAGTGTCAAAAAATGTCTTACATTATGTGACAGAGGAGTACGTACTCGTACTATAGCAGTACTAGTACTACTTTTTCTCAACCAGTAGTGCGATGTACTATACTTCTAGTCTAGTCTAGTATAGTGCACCAGTTTTGAACTCTTGAATCTCAGGGCCAAGGAGCTACAGTTGGAAGTAGAGGGTACTACTATTCTCTAGAACCATCGTTGTACTATCAATGCAGGGAAAGTACACCTGCGTAGTGGCCTAGTGGGTACTCTCGGTGCTCTATTCAGCCGCTCCTCTCACGTAGCTGGCCTACTTAGCCGCTCCTCTCTCACACACACTAGCAGCCTATTTATCAGCGACGGTTACTATGGGGGAAGAATATTTGAGTTATTTGATACAGCGAGACTAGGCTTTTCGCTTCCATTTGTGGAGGTGTAATGGATCTCATCGGACTTTGTTAGTAGTTCCTTCTTTATGAATGAGATGAAGCAAAGCTTTTGCCTCCGTTTCAAAAAAAGACATGTCAAGAGGAATTTCTTTTATAGTAGAACCAATAATGGAGTGATGTCCATGCGTGCAACGCCACAATCTACAGAGTAGTAGTAGAGCACTTTACGTACAGAGCCATATTGCACAGTTCCCAATGCCCCCACCAGGATTTTCCGGCTCCTCGGGCCTAATTGGGAGGCACTAGTTTAAATATGCTACTAGCTGATGAGGAAGCTGCAAGCGAGGTGCGGCTAGGGCGAGCACACGAGCCATGGGATGCTGGCAAGGATAACCCGTTCACGTGGCTAGGCTATCCCGTGCACCCAGATTGTGGTGCCGCACGTCCGTTTGACTTCAAAACTCAAACTACCCATGTAAAATATTAGCTCGCAACGAAGTTACTATTTAAGAAAAAGGCCGTCGTGCGTTCGGCCGGGATCGAACCCACAAAATGAGGTATATACTCCCGCGACCACTAGTAGTACTCGTTGTAGTACAACGCAACCTAGAATCGCCTTTTGTCGCTAGTACTACGTACATTGTTCGTTACAAGAAACCCCTAATAATGCAAGAAACCACTAAAATGCAAAGAAACTACTACCACTTGCATACGTGGCAGACTTAACATAAGACTACGTTAGGGCATGTACAATGGTTCTATCTTAGCAATGCCATGTAGGATAAATGATGAGGTGGATGAGAGATAAATCATAAGAGAAGGCTTGTCTTCTCTTAATTAAGAGAAGGCAAGATATGATCTCTTAGCACAATATGTCTCACCACATTTTTAGGAATAACTAGTTATTGATGATAAGGCTAAGAAATGACCGGTTGTAGACATGTTTTTTTGTCATCTCTAAGTTACATGCAAGATTTAAGATAAGACTACCTTATCGACCATTGTAACCATTGTACATGCTCTTACCAACCACCCCTACCAAGAAACGACTACTCTACAATAGGCACATTTCAACCCATGGCCCTGTTTGGATACATTTGTTGTCAATCTAACCCTGCCATCCAAACACCACTTTGGTTAAAGTTACTTCAGGGTTAGAATCTAAATCTAACCTCTGAGAGGGCCCATGTCGCCCACTAAGTCAACGCCTTCTATTCTACCGGGCGTTATGACTTGTGGGACCTACATGTCAGTCTACAGAAAAATCCCTCCGGCCCATCCACCTAGTCATCCTCGGCCATGGGACGCAACTACCACCGCCGGCAGAAGGCGAGGTCAAAACCGCCGGTGGAGTAGAGCCCATGTTGAGGCAACCCGGATGCTAGCTCCGTCCGGCGCCCGCGGACGCTAGCTAGCCAAGATAGCTCCGCCCAGCTGCTTGTCTGCAAGGTTTTCTAGCTAGATTGGCACGGCAGCGCGGCAGCTTGCTCGCGCGCGCCCCGCTAAGGCCAGCCATCTGGCTCGAGTGAATGCCAGCGTGGCGGCTTGCTCGCTCGTGAGTCACGCTCGGGCCAGCCTGCCAACCCGTGCGGAGGCCAGCACAGCGTCCGGCCCGTCCGGCGGAGCGGGGGCCAACTCGTTCATCACCGGCGCCACCGACGAACACACATCAGTACTGTTTGAAGTAATGTTGAGGAAAAATAATGAATTAAGGGGGAATAACAGGATAGAAGGTCAGATGTGGGTCCCTCCTGTCAACGGTCAAACAAAATGTGGTTGTTTAAGCTGCCTCATCAGCACGGACGTGTGGGCCAACCCTGTCATAAATGGGTTTAAATGAACCTAATCGGTAGGAGTACTATGTAGTAGTTTTTCGCGTGGATTAAGAAATTTTGGGTATGTTTTTGCTATATTTTGTACAATAGATTCTTCCTAGGGCTGGTTGAAAGTGGTAGTTTTTTGTTAAATACTCTACATATTGTAAGTAGGAGTGAAAGTTAAGCTTTGGAAGCCAATAAGCAATGCTAGTTACATAGTGCATATGTGTACATGATTGAAAGTAAATATCAACCATGAGTGACTAATATCTTGATGGAAAACTCGAAACTATGGAATACTAGGGAAAAGATGCATGGTTGGAAATACTAGCAATGTTCATGTGTGTTGCAACGAATCATAATTTGAATAATACTTATTCACAAACTTGATACAAAACACTCTAATTTTGATATACATATATCACTAGAGATATATTATGTTTCAATTAGAATATATTCCTTGGGCTGTTTTTGGTGAGGTCAGGGAGGGATGTGGTTGGTTTTAAGATACTAATTATGGGTTTTTCTGTAAATTGGTAGACAAGTGGGATGTTGGTTAGAAAAGGCAACAACTTACCTCACAGTAGTTAGATGTAGATCTAATGGTTAGAAAAGACGGATGACAGACACACCATCATCACCAACTTAGTCTTCTGTAGGAGTACTAGCAAGATCCGTGCATTGCACGGAACATCCAAATGCATTTTTTTATAAAACACTTGTTTTCATTGACCCATGCGGGAGTAATCCCATGTGGCAAAACTAATGATATCTCGAGAAATATGAGATAAGGTGAAGAGGAGTGGGGTGTGGTGGTGATTGGTGGTCGGACTGAGCGGAGGCATGGGATGACGACGCCGGCAGCGGCCACCAGGCTAGTTTGTTCCAGAGGCTTCCTTTCTTAATTTCTCAACAATGAGGTTGTTGGAGATAAGTATGAACGAGGGAAGGCCTTTTCTGCAAATGTGGAGAGGGGTGCGGGTATCTTTTAGTTTAATTTCCATTCATTAGATCTAGATCGGACGGTCTATATTGCAAGATGGCACGCGTACCATCATCACCAACTCGATTTTTTATAAGAGAATAAATATAAGTATGGAGATACAAACGTATTATCGATACTTGCTTCCGTAAACTAGCACCTACATTCTATTCAATGCCTCGGCATGTGGGGCCTTAGCACAATGACTTCTCGACTATCTAAAACAAAGGTTTTCCCGTCACCGATAAGGAGGGGGTGACGGCGGCGCGCTTTTTGGCTTGCTCTAGTCCTAGTAGTCATACTAGCTAGGTGGTCTAAGAACGTGTAGATTTATTCTTTTTCACGTCTCGTGTTCGCCGTACTGCCACGACTGTTGATGAATAGACGGTAAGTTATTCACGGGGAAATCCTTGTTTAGCGTGTTTGCGAGAGAGAGAGAGAGAGAGAGCGAGAGAGATGCGTGTGTAATATGTTAGAGACTGAGGCAATGATAACAAATTTTTTGTGTCTATGTGTGTGGTGGATAGAGAGAGACATGTACATGGGGCTTTGTGTTGTGTAACATGGAGACACATATACATAATTAGAGAGTGAGTGTGTGAGATACACATGCGGACATGGGGAGAGATGAGGATCCAGATAAATGGGTGTTTGTGCATGTCAGTGTGTGTTTGTGCACGCATTTGTGTGTGAGAGGGAGTGTGTGTATGTGGAGTAGAGAGACCACTAATGATATAAACCTAGTATAAGGGAAGGGGGAATGGTGTGGCA
The DNA here is from genome assembly GCF_018294505.1 of Triticum aestivum. Lineage (NCBI taxonomy): Eukaryota > Viridiplantae > Streptophyta > Magnoliopsida > Poales > Poaceae > Triticum > Triticum aestivum. The sequence goes on along the minus strand of NC_057813.1, from coordinate 460,594,211 downwards.
TGTGTAGTAGAGGGATAGCATGGGTGCGGGCGGGGGGAGCAGACTATTTGGAGGAGACATGGAGTGTGTGTGTGGGTGAGGGGTGTGAGAAATACAGAGAGAGAGAGAGCTAGCGACGGAGAGAGAGAGAGAGGAAGAGAGGGAGCCAGAGGGGTCGTTTGTGTCCATAAATGGCGTATAGATAGGGAGACAATGTTGATGTTGTTCGGAATTGGCCTATGTATGGAGACGCAAGGGAAGCGAGTCATCGTGTGTGTGATAGGGACTTCATGAGAGATCTAGAATAGATGGTGTAGAGAACAATGTGCGAAATCGAGAACGATGATACATTAGGGAGCTATGGAAGGAGTGACGACATATATGTATACAGGGAAGGAGCTGGGGCGGGTCCGCATGTGGGAGAGATAGAAAGAGGAGAGTGGTGCACAAGGAGACAAAGTGTGCTTGTTTGTAGTGGGGGTGGTGTGTGAGGTCAGTGCGTGAGAACAACATAACTAGGGAGATAGATGTTTGGGGGCCACGTTTTGTGTGTATGGGAAATGTACACTCTACATAGTGCGTGTGCTTGGGAAAGAGAGATGCCGGGAGACCTAGAGAGTGGGGGAAGAGATGTGTGCATGTCCGAGAGACAAAGTGATAGAGACCTATATTGGGGTCCAGACTTTAGAAGAGAGAGGGGTGTTAATGTGCTCGTGTGTTGGTGTTTGGGGGAGAGAACGACTTCTCTATGTGTGTGTGTGGGGGGGGCGACGAGGGGGGGGGGGGGTGTTGGCTTAAGATAAAGAGTGAGGTGTCTATATTTGAGGGACTAGCGTAATTGAGATATTGTGTACTCATGGTTGATCAATTTGTTTCACAGTCTGGTCTATGAGATAACGATACTTTTGAACATGTGTGATATACCTTGATGTACCAGAATTACAAACCTAAGATTGGAATTGTGGAATTCGACTCCATCATTAGCTTTTGTAATTCATTTAAACGGAGGTACATTTTTAAGCTAGGATTTCGTGATTTCAAATTCATATGTCAAACGTAGAGATATACACATACGGGCATGTTCAAACTTTATAATCATCCACTTTATTCATACACATACACATTTTTGCTTTTGTCATCATATTTATAGGATAAACACATTTGGAATTTCATTTGAATTGGATCGTATGATGGTATTTGCTTGTAGTAGATCAATGATCCATATTTGAATTGAATGGACAATCTAAGTTTCGAGTTGGAGACATTGGTTTTCAAAACTTGCACTTTTTTTTGCGTGCAAAACAAACAAATTGTCGGCCATGATATCATAGTCGGCCGTACAAGAGCAGAATATAATTTCAGGCGCCAAAAGCTTTCAAACTTCCCGCTCACATCGAAATATCTCGCGCCCGAAAGTTTAGTCCTGCGATATTCCTGTTTTACCCCTGCCACATGAAGGGAAAAGGGTTGCTTTTGTAACTCCATTGTTTTCCCCTCTTTGCCCCCAACATTCTTCCTAGAGCCCCTCCCCTTCCCCTCCCTGACCCCCTAACCACGGCAAGCCGCCGAATCTAGTACTCCGCCGCAGCGGTGGACCTCACACCCCGCCGGATCTACCTTCCGCACCTTGGAACCCCCAACTACCAACTCACCACTTCATCGGAGCCGCTTCAGCGACTGGCTTGTCCACCGCTCCAAATCTCCTTGACCGCCATCATGGTCCACTGCACCAGATCTGCTTAACCGGCGCCCTCGTCCACCACAGTGTAGGCCCTTCACTGACTCCCTCGTCTGCCCCTTCACTGGCCCATCATATAAGCCCTCGTCCGCCGCAACAGACCTTCCTCACCGAAAGCACTATACAACGCGACCACCGAAGCCTTCGTCCACTACACCGGACCCGCTCCACGGACACCATATTCAACTCCACCGGCCCTACTTTACCGATGTCACAGCCTCATCAGGTTATTTTGATTTGTACTCCTTCAGTTTTTCTCTTTATCGTGCAACTGTTCACTTACCACAGATGAGCTTTCTTGTATGTCGACATGCGTCGCAACCGTAGCACCGGAGCCGCTTCAGCGACGGCGACAGCCGGCCAAAACTCAACCGCAACACGAGTACCATCGATGATCCTTAGCTGTCAAGTATGACAGCGATACCCATACGCCGCCGAGAATCAGGTAGTATTATCCAATGGCCGACGCCTACGTTCACTTTCCTAGCATAAGCACCGCACCTTTGAATTTCTTCAAGGCATCATTCAGTTTTTCATGAGACGCGTTATTCTGCTTGCACCTATAGGGCCATACTTCTGGCAGTGAACATGTTACATGTGCTAAATTACATACTAGTGCACATATAGTTAATATGCTTTAGTTTTGTCCTAAGTATTACTGTACTTCCTAGAAATCAATGCATACTATTTTACTTCTTGAATGCTATATTTATGATAATGGTGTTGTTCAGATGCCACTTGTTGGTTCCATCAGACTGCTTAATGTTCTCTATGCTTAATTACACATCAGCAAACTAGCATGTGGTTCCGCCGCTTTTTGTTCGTTTTACCCTACATTTTTTGATGCTAGCTACTACATCACTGCTCCGAGCCTCTGTTCATTACTTGTTTGTGTGTTCTGGATCTTCCCAAGTTGCATGACTAATTTGATGCTTCTATTAATTATGGAGCTGCCAACCGCATCAAGCAAAATATTTGTTCTTTTGGGGCTGGCACCTCGAACAAGCATAAAAATGGAGGGAAGCAGATATATTGTCGTGTATGCGCACACCCTTCTTTCATTAGTTTAGATGAACCATTGATGATCAATTCGGACCAGTGCATGTGATTAAAATTAATTTTACCTAAATAGAGGGTGCAGAATAAACTATAACAACTAGATTTGCAACCACAGGATGCTGGCGATATCTTCAAAGAACATTGCAATAGCAGCGAGGCTTCACATCAACATATGGTAAGCCAGTGTGTTTTAGTACATGTGAAATGTAATGCGAGTGGGCTACTTTCTTGGCTTGTGCCCTCAACCTGTAATCCTACCGAATTACAAATATTCAGTTGTCTGCTTTGCTGTATTGCTTGATTCAAATGCTTGTTTGTTGTTACGCTATACCTGAGTTGGCTAATATGTCAGCAGTGCCTGATGTACTATCGTAAAGAAATGCATGCCTATTTCCTTTGAGTCCTTAACTTTTCCTCTCAACTTCATCACAAGACTGTCTTCGTAGTTTATATGAGACCACACTATTAAGTGCTTTCTCAAATTATTTCAACTGCTTAGATGCCTTGGCAACTTAAATATAGCGGTGGTACACTCCCTTTCAACTAGGGATGTCAACTGGGTCCCGTTTAATCCCGATTAAACTCCACTAGTGGTATGATAGTTCAAAAGAGTTTTTGTTTTTTGACAAAAATGAACTAGGGAGCTAGCAAAAAGTAACTCGATGGGACTGGCGGATGTTGTTTATTTGCCATTTACATCCCTAGTTTCAACTTGCCATTTTAATTTATTTTCGGCTAATGCTGCATCAAACCATTGAAATATAGCTTCCCATGCTCGGCATTAATTCGTCTGTCATTTACCATGTAAGCTTACTACCTGGATCATACGATAACAATCTCTTACTTATGTCCAGCGAGAACCTTTCAAGATGCCGTTCACACTAGGACACAATGTACAACCCCAGAATCTATTTGTGGAAGCAGTGCGCCAGCCATGTTACTAGATGGTAGTAGTTCAGAGGCAACACCGCCGGAGAGCAGTCTGAGCACATATATTATAGTGCTTGAGGCTCTACTAGAGGCAGAAAGAGATGGTGTGGCTGCCATGAATGAGGTAATCTTTATCTTGAGGCTGGAAATTATGGAATTAGCGGCACGCATTATGCAAGCAACCCAAGAATTGGAGGAAGTAAGAATGTTGCATTTGAAGATGAAGGAGGTCCTTCTGTTTCTGCTATCTGAAGCCCAGGGTAATCCCGGTTCTTCTTTAGATACCAGTTGAAATTTTCATTAGATTATTGTACTTGCATGTTGTGTCATGTCTCTGAATGGATTATGTTGCAAGACCCCGTATGTTGTGCATGTGTTGTAATGATCCGAATTTTTTAGGCGAGGTAATCCTCAGTACTTGTATGATTGACATAAGGTGAACTGTTTTTCGTGTGAGCATATTGTATTGGATGAAATAACTGTTTGACTCAGAGTGTATCCAACCTACTAACTTGGAAGATCACGACATTTCTCAATCATAATCATATATAAAGGTGGAATAAATCTTTGTTGTGGTTTTGAAGAAATAAATAACAAAACATAGAATTATCTGTGGATATTCGTAATCGAATACAAATTGGATTTGAATTTAGTTTGCCAGGGCCCAGGGAAAACATGAATGCTAATTCTCCCAAGTTTTGAATGAAGCGGCTAAATACTCACTATAATTTGTGGGCTGCCCGAAGCAAGTGTTTGCGATATGGAAATTATTGTCTACCCGTGACACTTGACATCCTTATCGACCTGATTTACATTGCTGTCGATAGGGGTAGACTAGTAACTTCAATCAGACATGACACGACGGCCTCTGAGCCCATTCAGACACGGTGGGCGCCAAACATGGGCGGCAAAACACATTTGATTCAAGCTCGTCTGAAAGACATGTGTCTCTTCCTCCATTTCCCCATTCATACACGGTGGGTGGCAAAACAAACTCTCCCCGTCCAAAATCGATGTTGGCTAATATTTTAAATAGGGGCAGATGTGTAACTTCCCTCAGACGTGACACAACTGCCCTACCTGTCAGCCCCATTCATACACCGTGGGCGCCAACCGTGGGCGGCAAAACACCCTTTCCTTGCCCAAAATAGTTACCGGCAAATATTTGGGAGGTGCGAGACTACCGTCCTATCCCCAACCGACGCGATGTCCGAAATTTTAAACTGGGGATAAGTTCGTAACTTTCCCACATTTCAAAGAAGTGCTTCCCAAAGTTTGAGACCCCCTCCCCTCCATTTCCCCATTCATGCACCGTCGGCGGCACGACAACCTCCGCATTGCGGCCAGCCTCCTCCGTCCGCCACCCCATCCTCCACCTTGCCGGAGCCGCTACCCCTACCCCGTCGAACACTGCAAGAGATGGATGTCTCTCATCCATGATGCTAGACCAGGATCCTTTCATCGCCTCCTCTCACTTCATCGGCGCTGTCTTCCACCTTGCCGTTGCCGCTCCTACGACCGCCTCGTCCACGGCAATATGATTTATCCCCCGACCCAGCCGTCTGCCATCTAAAGTCTTCTTCCCCACCGCCGACAGCCATCACACCTGTAGCACCCTCAACGTATCAGCATAGGCTTACACGGTGTCGCAAGAGAGGTGGTACTCTCACCCGGAAAATAGATCATAATTTGTTTACTGTACTTTTCTTGTCCATACCAAATCGTAGTGGCTAGTTGAAAGCAAACATTGGTTGCGAAGTAGCTTTGTCCAGTTTGCACCTTCAGATCCACCATGGCGCGGGCACTATACTCGTAAAGCTTATGGTTTCCCCCCTTTATATTCACTATCATCATCGTAGGTGCTTCGTGTCGTGCTAGCACTGCTCCTCAAGACCTCAACCCAAAGCTTACGTGTTGAAATATGAATCTGATATGATACTCATATCACTAAAACAGAGGATGTTTAATTGGTCATCTAATGTTCTTATATTCGTTTTGAAAAGCATGTGCGCCACCCACTGGTCTACCTAGTTCCACTTTCCTGATTTTTCTCTTGATGCTTAGGGTTTTCCCCTTTTATCTACTCTACTATGATCTGCGTAGGTGCTTTCTGTCGTAATAGCATTACTCCACCCTTAAAGCTAAATAACACAACACTTAGAATTCAAAATCTTAGTTGTTCAAATATGATTGTGATATGATACTGATATTAGTTAACAGACACATTTAATTGGTTAGATAAAGGTCACACTTGAGTTTCCAAATGCATGTCGCGACATATAGAGTGACAACATAATTGCCTTTCTTTGTCACTTGTTGACTGTAATTTCTTGTCCATACCAAATCTTAGTTGTTATTTCAAAGCAAATATCGGTTGCTAACTACCCTTTGCGTAGGTTGCAGCTTCAGATCTGCCATCCCACTGCCACGGTCAACACTGTACTCATCATGCTTATGGTTTCCCCATTTTATGATGACCACAGTCAGCGTATGTGGTTCGTGCCATAAAAGCACTGCTCCACCCATCGAGCTAAACAAGCATATTGTACAAATTCATATATGATATTATGCTGATATTAGTAAAACTAAGAGATGTTTAATTGGTTAGCTAAATGTTCCTACTTTAGTTTTGAAATGCATGTGAGCCACATATGGAGAGACCGGAAAGAATAGTATTTCTCTGTGCGCTCTGGTTCATCATGGGTGGCCAACCGACATTGTATTGAAAGACTTGTAATATCTTCAATCTGCTTGCTCTTCTGCTCTTCTTTAAGATGATCCTCTTCTCTTGCGATCGACTGGTCAGGTCGAGTTGTTCTCCCTTAGTATATTTTGAATCTGTCAGGTCAGGTCGACTTGTTCTTCTTTACTATATGTTGAAGTTGTCATATGCGAAGTGTCATCACTTCTGGAGCTCTCATATTTTGAGTAGTAGGCCACATTATATTAATGCACACACCAAATTACAGCATGCATGGCATCTCTTAAAAGAGTTGCAGAGATAGAACAAAGGGGTTTACAGGGAGGCAGTATTGGATTAGAATCACTTCTGCATTACCAAGAAAATCTCACTTGTTTTTATGTTTTCATGCATGTCAGATATTGAACATTATCAAAATGAAGATGAGAATGGGTGCACGAGAGGAATATTGCGAAACAATCCACTGGCTAACAAACTTGGCATGGTGGAGGATGGCCTATCTTATTCACCCATCAAGGTGCTTGCTCTAACATGGCAAGGTTGTATTGGTCGCACATATTTTGCATCTGACCTCTTGATTACTTCTACTTTGTTACACCATATGCTTAGTTTAAGCATCATATATGAGTATATGCCATACCTATCCATTTTCTGTACCTATTCCATGTGTGGTCACACTATGTTTTTCTAGTCAAATGTTGTTCTTCCATAATAGATGTCCAAAAGGAAGAGGGTGAGTGCAGATCCTCAAGGAGTGATACCTATTAAATCAGATAGATCAGCGATCACAGAAAACACAGGCCCAACAGTACCACACTTTACCCCTACTCCATTGGCCAAACCCCTATTAGAACTGCTGAGAGCCCAGTGTCAGGTACTGTCTATGATATCAATTCAAAATTTGAACTCCTTAATTTCTGCATGTGCCTTACCTTCTCTCTTGTATGAAAACTAATTTCAGATGAATCCCCTTGCTCAAAGGATCATACGATCTCACAACAATACTGGGCTCTACATTGCTCTTGTCAGTACCTCTCTCCCTTTTTCCTTGTAACGTTGTACTTAATTAATTGCTATTTGATTATGTATCATCAGTCTACACCTGAGCTTCATTATCCTCTGTTTCTTCCAATATTATTTGATTTATATTTACTCTTTGCAATATGTAGAATAATGGAAATGCTTATAAAGAATTTTCTTTGGGGAATTTATTGAATTATCCTTCCAAGCATGGAGAAGGGCTTTGTCCAGCCCGTGTTAACATGTAATGTAAGTTCATCCTTCTCAAGCCTTCAAACTTGGTTCTAGTATATTTGGATAGGCATCATTTCCTCCACTGTTGTTTTCTTTGATGTTTACATCTGATTGGATGTTTGCAACAACTACCAATTTCAAATTGTAGTTGTAAAACAGTTTCCTTATGCAGAACAGATCCAGTTATTTGCTTATATAATTGTGAAACCTGTTATGTGTCTCCTTTTTTCTCTTTTAGAGTCGTATCTCTTATGCCAGGCAGAACTTTAGGGAAGATAGTGAGCCAAACCATCTTGAGGACAGGGAGATGACCCCAAGGTCCTGTCTTGATGAAGACAATGAGTTGAAACTACTCACCAGCAGGTGTGAGACAACCTCTATGCAGTCGCTGCCTCAATCAGTTCGACTTCTTTAGTCTCAACTTAAAGCGGAAAGGCTTGCTTCAGCTCAGCTCCGACTTGAAGTCAAAGATGCAATGAAGATGTCAGAGGACTGCCTTGCGCACCATCATGCCATACAGCTACGGGTGATGCATCTATCATTGACACAACTAAGCTCTACTCAGCTTCTTTGGCTGTTTGGGGGGCCCGACCTAGCCAGGCTTAGTGCCTTATGAAGTGCTCTCAGTTTTGTATATTCTTTTGTCGGCGCTTTTATTTGCAATGGTGGCGAACTTTGATGCCCAGTGGATGTAATGTGTGTAATAGCCGTGATAGCCTAGCGTAAGTTGCTTGCTTATTTATTTCCTTGTTGTCTTGTTTATTTGTTTGCTTGCAGTCAGTGCAGTTCTTTTTCCGCGGTTTGCTAGTGGCTGCAATAACCTATTTTTAAAACTAGGCCACAATAACCATGGGCTACATATTTACTGTAGTGACACCGGGCCTCCTATGGGCCGTAGAAATAATGGGCCTTCTACGGGCCGTAGAAACAATGGGCCTTCTACGGGCCGTATAAACAATGGGCCTTCTACAAGCTGTATCATCAATGGGCCTTATACGGGCCGTATGATCGATTGGCCAAATATGGGCCAATAACAAACCGCATTATGGCCGTAAACGGGATAGAGTTGGAATCGTCGGTTCATGGGCCGACCATAATGGGCCATTGTTAATAGGCTGTATTTGATGTTGCTGTGAAAACAACCCAACGTATTAACGGTCCACAAACGGGCCGACTGTAACCATGGGCTGAATTTGGCCCACAAGCAGCAAATGACGGTAACGGGCCATAAGTAACCGAATGGTGGAAATGAGCCCAAGAATGAATGGGCCCTGAGAAGGCCGAAAGATAACATGGGCTGCAAACGGCCCAATTGATTAATGGGCCATTAATGGGTATAAAGTGATACACTATTCATTACGGGCCAGTTTCACCACGGGTCGTTAATGGACCAACAGTTACAAAGGGCCTAATATGGGCCGAAAGACGTCATGGGCCATACATGGGCTGGAACTCAAAATGGGCTAGAATCATATTGGACGGCCCAGATGATGCTACTGGGCCTAATTCGGATAGGTTGTAATGGGCCCTGGGTTAGCGGGCAGTAAATGGGCTATATGCGAACAGGCCGTTAACAGGATTTCCGTTGGCCGGCCTGCCACCTTTTGACCAAGTCAAATGGGCCGGCCTTTTCACAGGAATGGGCGTCTGTTGGGCCGTGCCGCATGTCGACGTATCATAGGCGCCTCGATCCAATGAGTGGATGTCATCTGTCCCAACGGTGAGCTGACACGTGTTTCCTCCATCCAATGATGATTTTACACGTGGAAAATCCCCACTGGTCAGGGCTATTAACGGGTGTCGGTGTCAAAACCGGCGGATCTCGGGTAGGGGGTCCCGAACTGTGCATCTAGGCGGATGGTAACAGGAGACAAGGGACACGATGTTTTACCCAGGTTCGGGCCCTCTTGATGGAGGTAAAACCCTACGTCCTGCTTGATTGATATTGATATTGTGGATGTTTACAAGAGTGGATCTACCACGAGATCAAGGAGGCTAAACCCTAGAAGCTAGCCTATGGTATGATTGTAATGGTTGTTGTTGTGTCCTACAGATTAGAGCCATCCGGTTTATATAGACACCGGAGAGGGCTAGGGTTACATAGAGTCGGTTACAATGGTAGGAGATCTACGTATCCGTATCGCCAAGCTTGCCTTCCACGCCAAGGAAAGTCCCATCCGGACACGGGACGAAGTCTTCAATCTTGTATCTTCATAGTCTTGGAGTCCGGTCGATGATGATAGTCCGGCCGATGATAGTTCGGCCGATGATGGTAGTCCGGCTATCCGGACACCCCCTAATCCGGGACTCCCTCAGTAGCCCCCGAACCAGGCTTCAATGACGATAAGTCCAGCATGTGTGTAGTCTTCGGCGTTGCAAGGCGGGTTCTCCTTCAAGTTCTACGTACCTGCCGAACAGTGTCCGGCTTCCTCATCAATGTTGTGCGTCTTGGCTTCCAAGCCCTATAACGGCCTTCTTCCACGCGTCGCGCGAATATGAAAAGCCAGGGTGTCTTTTATGTTTTACCCCCTAGTTGTGCGAATAATCTGCCTATAAGGGAGGCAAGAATCCAGATCCAAATCACCATCTTCCTCCCGCAAATACTCATCGGAGCGCTTTCGACCAAGAATCCATTCCATCATGGACCGTCAACGCGGCTCCTCTTCTCGCGCTCCCAGGAGATGCTCTGTTCCGCACAACGAGCTGGTGAAGCTCCAAGCGGGGGGATATCTCCCTCCGGCCTTTATGGTTCCGGTTCGAGCCGGGCTGGCCACCTACAAAGGTGGGAAGCAAGCGGAGGTTACCCCAAGTCCCAACAAAGGGGAGCGGGTATGCTTCGTCCCCTATCTGATAAGGGGGCTCGGATTTCCTGTACATCCATTCCTCCGCGGGCTCCTGGAGTTCTACGGACTCCAGCTTCATCACCTCACGCCCGCCTCAATCCTGCATATTGCGGGTTACATAGCTCTTTGCGAGCTATTCCTGGGCGTCGAGCCCCATTTCACGCTGTGGAAGAGGTTGTTCTGCCTTGTACCCCATTCTCACGAGGGGTCCATATATCAAGTGGGCGGCGCCGAAATATGGCGCATTGCCGGGACTGGATATCCATCCGGAACCCCTAAGAAGGCGTCCGAAGACTGGCCTTCGGAATGGTTTTATATAGAAGACGGTCCGCTGCCGGACCCTGTTCGGATCAGCCTCCCGGAGTTCAGCAATGCTCCTCTGAAGAAACGCCTTAGTTGGCGTCCGCGGAGCCCCCAACTGGAGGAAGACAAGAGCGTCCATTATCTGATGGGCCGAATAAGGTTACTGGCCCATGCCGGGTTGACCATGATTGGAGTCATGGCGACATGCATTATGCGGGGGGTGCAGCCACTACAATAGAGGGGCCACCCCATGTGGGTTTTCAACGGGGAGGACGATGCCACCCGTCATGGCCGCAAAGGGCCAGATTCGGTCGAAGATCTGGTGACGATCCTGTCCGACCTGTATAAGGGGGAGAAGGAGGATTTCCTTCGGACGAACCCGTTAAATGGGTTCTCCATGAATAATCCCCGGCCTTGGGTAAGCGAACACTCTGCGTGCCCGACCCATGCTTTTTGAAACTTAAGTTTCTTATATTGTGTTCTTCTTTCGACGCAGGAGCTGCGCCGGATCGTGGAGGACATGCTAAGTCTAGCTCCGCAACCCGAGGATCCAGAGAGATCCCGGGATCCGGCCTCCGAAGAGGATCCGGACATAATGGTGGAGCTAATCGACGGGGTGTTCCACCAGCTCAGCATGGACAATGCTTTAGTCGCCATCACGGCCGACTATCCCGGACTATATCCGGCTTCCCAGGTGATTGCGACCGAAGTCCTGACACCGCCATTCCTTCCTTGCTTATTTCTGACCACCGTATACGATGGCGCTGTGCAGGAGGCACCCCTAGGGCGAGAAGCCGAGCCCGCGGTGGCTGGCCAACAAAGGCCAGTCCGGACCAGTAGGCAGAAGAGGAGCGCGGCGCGGACTGAAACGTCGCTGCAAAGGTGTAGCTCACAATTCATTATTTAGAGCAACGTTCCTAGGAAGCGTTTGAGTGCTCATGACTTTTGTAGGGAAAAAGCGTCTGCCGTACTACGGGCGTGGAGGTTGCCAATCCAACCTCTACCAGCCAGGCTCCAGCACCTGGTCTGGAGGGGGAGGCGAGCGCAAGGCGCGAGCCGGACGTTCCTCCGACGGAGGATGCCGACAGACTGTCCGCCACCAAGTCTGAGGTGGAGAGTGCCCTGAATCACAGGCGTCGTCGGACAGTATTTTGTGACGCGTGCTTCTCCCCCGAGGCGTTGAATGCCTTTAACGCGGGGGACGCGCACCTTCGTGCTTCTCAAGATGGTTTTACTAGAGCCACGGAGTAGTATGTAAAAGACATACGGGTAAGAGAATTTAATAGTTGTATATGCCAGTAGCCCCCGAGACTTAAAGTAGTTATATTAACTGATTTAAGGATCATATGCAATGTAGGATCTTACCGAGAAGAATACCCAACTATCTCAGGAGCTGCAAGAGTGCAAGGCCCAACTTGAGGCCGCACTCTCTGGCGCAGGAGGAAACACAGGGACCTCTCCTGGTAACGCATTATTTTAGAAAGATAAGTAGCGTTTGGCCTTTGTGCAAGTCTAAAAAATGACGTTGGAGGTGCTGCCGGACAAGATCCGGACAGGCAAGAACTTCTGCGCCAACTAAAGGCCGGCGAGAGGGTGCTGCATAAGGTGCAGCATGAAAGGAACAAGCTCCAGGATGCCCACGCCCAGCTTGGAGAAGAGCTAAAAGGCGTTCGGGCCGAGCTGTCGGGCTCCGTTAAGGAGAATCAGCGGCTTCGTCGCGGCATCTATAGTAAGTGCTTGAGCGAACTCCTTTGAAAAGAAGAGTTCGGCGAGGAAGTCAATTTGACAGAATATGTCTGCAGGTATGCTCACACGTCGCCCTGCGGAGGAGATGCCCGTATCAACGGGTGATCAACTTCCCGAATTGTTGCAACTAATCGAACGAGTTCGGCAGGCAATGAGCGGCGTCATCCAGGCTTTATGGCCAGCCTTCTCCTTACCCGGTGGTCTTGGGGAGCTTGCGGAGAAGCATCAGGGAGTGCGGCAGCGCTTCCATTTATGGAAGATTTCGGCCTGCCGCCAAGGTGCCAGGGAGGCCTGGGCCATGGTAAAGATGCGGTACAAGAAGGTGGATCCCAACCACATGGCCGAAGTCGGACCTGTGGGGCCCGATGGGAAGGAGATCCATGTGAGTATAGTATACGGCCAAGTAGAGCTGGCCGCTAAATTTTCCCAACAGGACTGTAAGTTAGACAACCTGTTAGACGGGATTGAGGAAGAATACAATCAGTTGATTTGAGAATGTATTATAAAATGACATATAAAATGCCTTCTAGCCGGATTGTAGATCGTTTGTCTTTGCCGACCTTTTCGCTTCGACCTCGGGACCCTAGAGTCCGGAGTGTGTCCGAATACCTTCTCGGTTATGAAACAACCGGGGGATGCATGGAGACCAGGCGTAGGGGTCATTAGTGCTTTATCAGACAAGTGCCCAACTAGTTATGTTATATTACATGGGTAGTAAGAAACATCTTCCAGGGAGAAAAGTTCCGTTAAGGGTTCCTTTCCTCTGGGGGTGGCATGCCCTAAAGTGCATGTTCGGACTGCGAAAAAAGTAGAAAAACATCTGGGGGCAGATAAATAAGTGGATAAAAAATCATCTTTTAAGTCACTGACTGAATATTCCCTTAAGAACGCTAGCTTTCGGCTTCACCCAGTCTGAGGTACACATCCGGCTGACCTGGCAGTAACAATCGCAGAGGTGCTCCCTTTACCTCCTAGACGAATAATCGGGAACGTAGGGGTAAGCACAGGAGCCAGGCAACCCAGCTTGGCCAAAACTTAAGTCATATCGATGCATATAATGGTGAATAAAAGGTACATGTGGAGGCTTGACACATGTGCTGGGCATGAAGCCCTTATAATTAAGCTTCTGGTAAAGGAGCCCCCAGGTATAATGAGTGCGGATAGCACATCAATTGCGCGTGAACGTTGCGCAAGTAGGCCCTTTAAGGCTTTGATCAATAGGGTTGAGAAGAAAAAGATAAACAAAAGGCAGCTGAAGTAAAAAAAATTTGGACGGGGGGAAAGGGACGAACTCTTAGTCCGGCGCTAGGCATAGAATCTTCAGAGGCGGGCTGCGTTCCATGGGTTCGGCTCGAGTTGGTTATCCGATGCATTTCGCAGACGGTACGCTCCGCCGGTCAGGACTTGATCGATGATGAAGGGGCCTTCCTGTTTGGGCTTGAGCTTGTCCTTTTTCTTGTCCGTCAGGCGTAGAACTAGTTCGCCAATGTTGTAAGTCTTGGCCCGTACTTCTCTGCTTTGGTATCTTCGAGCCTGTTGCTGATAAAATGCGGAACGAGCCTTGGCGACGTCGCGTTCTTCCTCCAATGCGTCCAAGCTGTCCCGCCGATCCAACTCGGCTTCTCTTTCTTCATACATGCGCACTCGAGGTGAGTCATGAATGATGTCGCAGGGCAAAACTGCTTCTGCGCCGTATACCATAAAAAATGGTGTGAATCCGGTAGTACGCTTAGGCGTTGTCCGTAGACCCCAGAGTACGGAGTCGAGCTCCTCTACCCAGTGCATGTCAGATTTCGTCAGGGACCGCACTAGTCTGGGTTTGATGCCGCTCATTATTAGACCATTTGCTCGTTCCACTTGACCGTTGGTTTGAGGGTGATAGACTGAAGCGTAATCGAGCTTGATGCCCATATGTTTGCACCATGATTTAACCTCGTCGGCCATGAAGTTCGTGCCGTTATCGGTGATGATGCTGTGGGGGACACTGTAACGGTGTACTACCCCGGATATGAAGTCTATCACTGGTCCGGACTCTGCCGTGTTAACTGGCTTGGCCTGTATCCATTTGGTGAATTTATCCACCATGACCAATAGGTATCTTTGCTTGTGGGTTCTCCCTTTAAGTGGTCCAACCATGTCAAGCCTCCAGACCGTGAACGGCCAGGTAATGGGTATAGTTTTGAGGGCGGTGGGTGGCATATGGCTCTGATTAGCAAAGAGCTGACAACCGACGCATCTTTGGACTAAGTCCTGAGCATCTGCCCGGGCCGTCGGCCAATAAAATCCTGTACGGAATGCCTTTCCTACCAGGGCCCGGGCTGCGGCGTGGTGTCCGCCTAGTCCGGCGTGAATTTCAGCCAGAAGGTCTCGCCCTTCCTCTTCGGAGATACACCTTTGAAGGACTCCGGTTGTGCTTTTCTTATAGAGTTCTCCCTCATGGACCTTGTAGGCTTTAGATCGCCGGACTACGCAGCGGGCCTCATTATGGTCTTCTGGGAGTTCCTACCTAAGCAAGTAGGCGAGGAATGGTTCTGTCCACGGGGCAATTACTGCCATTATGTCGTGGGCTGAAGGTGTTATGTCATCGGCTGAATCGCCGATTGGTGCGGCTTGTTCCGGTTTCTTATTTTCGGACTCCTCTTCCCATAGTACGGATGGCTTGATGAGCCGTTCCAAGAAGATGTTAGGAGGGACAGCGTCACGTTTTGCGCCGATGCGTGCCAGTACGTCGGCTGCTTGGTTATTATCCCAGGCTACATGATGGAATTCAAGTCCTTCAAACCGGGCTGACATTTTTAGGACAGCGTTGCGATATGCTGCCATTTTCGGATCTTTGGCGTCAAAGTCTCCATTTATTTGGGATATTGCGAGGTTTGAATCCCCATGCACCTCTAGGCGTTGAATGCCCATGGAGATTGCCATCCGGAGACCATGTAAAAGGGCCTCGTATTCGGCTGCATTGTTGGAGTCCGTGTACATTATCTGAAGTACGTATTGGACCGTGTCCCCGGTCGGGGACGTCAATACGACACCAGCCCCCAATCCGGCTAACATTTTAGAGCCGTCGAAGTGCATAATCCAATTGGAGTATGCGTCGTACTCTTTAGGGAGTTCGGCTTCGGTCCATTCAGCGATAAAGTCAGCCAAAACTTGTGACTTTATAGCTCGCTGAGGTTTGTAAGTTATATCAAATGGTAAGAGCTCAATGGCCCATTTTGCAATCCTGCCCGTCGCGTCGCGGTTGTTTATAATGTCGTTAAGTGGTACTTCAGAGGCCACTGTTATCGAACAATCTTGAAAGTAGTGTCAGAGCTTCCGGGATGCCATGAAAACCACGTATGCTATCTTCTGATAGTGCGGGTAACGGGACTTGAAGGGGGTTAACACAGTGGATACGTAGTATACTAGTTTTTGAAGAGGGAATTTATGCCCTTCTGTCTCTCGTTCGACGACGAGTACCGCGCTTACAACTTGATGCGTTGCTGCGATGTATAACAACATTGGTTCGCCCAGGTTGGGCGCAGCCAGGACCGGATTTGTTGCCAATATGGCCTTTATTTCTTCGAGTCCGGCGGTGGCAGCATCCTTCCACTCGAAGTGTTCGGTGCGCCTAAGGAGGCGATAGAGGGGCAATGCCTTTTCTCCTAGACGGGAGATAAAGCGGCTTAGAGCCGCCACGCATCCAGTCAATTTTTGTATTTGATTGAGGTCTTTTGGGATATCTAGCTATGACAGAGCTCGGATCTTGGCTGGGTTTGCTTCAATTCCTCTACCGGATACGATGAAGCCCAGCGGCTTTCCAGCTAGTATGCCGAAAACGCATTTTTCCGGATTCAGCTTGATGTCATATGCTCTGAGGTTGTCGAATGTGAGCCTCAAGTCGTCTACTAGAGTTTCGACGTGTTTAGTTTTGACGACTACGTTGTCTACGTATGCCTCTACTGTTTTGCCGATCTGGGTAGCCAGACATGTCTGAATCATGCGCTGATATGTTGCGCCGGTGTTTTTAAGTCCGAAGGGCATCGTGTTGAAGCAGAATGGTCCATATGGAGTAATGAATGCCGTTGCGGCTTGATCCGCTTCTGCCATCTTGATTTGATGATAGCCGGAGTATGCGTCCAGGAAGCACAATGAATCGTGCCCTGCAGTGGCATCGATGATTTGGTCGATGCGGGGGAGGGGGAAGGGATCCTTTGGGCAGGCTTTATTAGGTCTTTGAAATCGACACATAGGCGCCAGGATTTGTCCTTCTTTGCTACCATTACCAGGTTTGCTGGCCAATCCGGATGTTTGATGTCTCTGATGAATCCGGCTTCCAATAGTTTGGCTAGCTCTTCTCCCATTGCCTGTCTTTTGGGTTCGGAAAATCGTCGAAGAGCCTGTTTGACTGGCTTGAATCCTTTTAGGATGTTTAGGCTGTGTTCTGCCAATCCGTGTGGGATTCCGGGCATATCCAAGGGGTGCCAGGCAAAAATATCCCAATTTTGCCGAAGGAATTCTCATAGTGCGGCGTCTACATCAGGGTTCAATTGTGCCCCGATGGAGGCCGTTTTTGTCGGGTCCGTTGGGTGGACCTGGAATTTTACTATTTCATCTGCTGGTTTAAAGGAGGTGGACTTGGATCTCTTATCGAGTATCACATCGTCCCTATTCACCATAGAGCGCAGCGCGGTGAGTTCCTCTGCCGCTAGGGCTTCGGATAGTGCCTCTAAGGCTAATGCGGCTGTCTTGTTTTCGGCCCGGAGTGCTATGTCCGGATTACTAATGAGAGTGATTATTCCGCCGGGCCCAGGCATTTTGAGCTTCATGTACCCGTAATGGGGTACGGCTTGAAAAATTGTGAATGCCTCTCGTCCTAATATAGCGTGATATCCGCTGTTGAATGGGGCCACTTGGAACGTGACTTCTTCGGATCTGTAATTGTCCGGCGAGCCGAATACCACATCGAGTGTGATTTTTCCTGTGCAGCGCGCCTGCCGGCTAGGGATTATTCCTCTAAAGGTTGTGCTGCTTCGCTCAATGCGGCTCTAGTCTATTTCCATTTTTTGAAGGGTTTCCTCGTAGATGAGGTTTAATCCGCTACCGCCATCCATGAGGACCTTTGTAAGTCGAAAGCCGCCCACTATTGGACTAAGTACCAGTGCGGCTGGATCTCGGGCTGTTCGGAATTTAGGTTCGTCGTTGGCGTTGAAGGTGATGGCTGTGTCGCTCCATGGATTAGTTGTTGCTACTTGGTAGACTTCGGCAAGGCTGCGGATTGTTCATTTCCGCATATTGTTTGATGCGAAAGTCTCGAAGACTGTTGATACCCTACCAGTATTGGTGGAGTGGTTTTCCGGGGCTAGAAGCTCCTCTCCACTTTTGGCCACCTGCCGTAATATCCAACATGCTCGAAGGCTATGTGTTGGGACGGCGCCTTCTGTACTGTGAATTTTACAGGGTCTGCTAAGCCATCCCTCCAGTACGGTTCCGTGCCCTCTATGGGGTATTTTCTTTTTGATTTTTGTATCTGGTGCCTGAGTGTAATGCACCCTTTTGTTGCGGACTAGGGTTGTATTCGGGGCCGGATTGTCCCAAAACTTATTTTCGGTTGTCCGGAAACTCTCCATCGCACAGTACTTTCGTACTATGGACGCCAGGTTGGCAAAGCGTGTAATTTCACGACGGCTGACGGCGTTCAAGATTCCCTCGTCCGTGCAATTATTGCAAAAAATTGAGATTGCGTTTTCCTCTTGGCAGTCCTTTATCATGTCCATAACCAGGAGGAATCTGGCCCAGTAGTGATGTACTGTCTCAGCGGGCTCTTGCCGGATTGGAGATAGATCGCATATGTCTGGGCGGGTGGGTGGAATTAAGTCCGGAACCCTACCCATCTCAAGGCTCGAGGGCCGAGAAGTTTCCAAATTTGGAAGCTTGGATTGCTGGACGTTGTCCAACGAGTCTGGTCCGATGCCTGACTTTAAGTTTAGTGCTTGATCGAAGTCCATCCCTCCGCGGGAATCCGGCATGGGGGGTTCGGGAGCCCGGACATGACTAGTTTTCAATACAGGAGAAGAGTCGCCGCATTGTTCCTCTACCACTGCAACGTGGTGGGTGACCTGGGGGGAGTTAATCTCTCTCAGATCGGTTTTAAGCCCAATGTGATTGTAGTCTGTAGCGACTCCCAGGGCGCCAATGCAATCCAAGATCTCATTTACGGACGAGAGCTCTATTGGATCTAGCCGCTCGGCGAATTCCGAGCTGACGTGAAGATTGCTTTTGACGACTTGAGAGGTCATTGTCGAAGCGGTAGCCGGACAGGCGGTCATAAGAAAACCACCTAGCCGGATAGTTTGGCCGGCGGCCAAGGCTCCTTTGGCGAAAATACCGTCCTTGAAGACAGGAGGAGGCATCCTTCCTATCGGTGACGGCACAGAGGAACTCTCAATGAAAGCACCAATGTCGGTGTCAAAACCGGCGGATCTCGGGTAGGGGGTCCCGAACTGTGCGTCTAGGCGGATGGTAACAGGAGACAAGGGACACGATGTTTTACCCAGGTTCGGTCCCTCTTGATGGAGATAAAACCCTACGTCCTGCTTGATTGATATTGATATTGTGGATGTTTACAAGAGTGGATCTACCATGAGATCAAGGAGGCTAAACCCTAGAAGCTAGCCTATGGTATGATTGTAATGGGTGTTGTTGTGTCCTACGGACTAGAGCCATCCGGTTTATATAGACACCGGAGAGTGCTAGGGTTACATAGAGTCGGTTACAATGGTAGGAGATCTACGTATCCGTATCGCCAAGCTTGCCTTCCACGCCAAGGAAAGTCCCATCCAGACACGGGACGAAGTCTTCAATCTTGTATCTTCATAGTCTTGGAGTCCGGTCGATGATGATAGTCCGGCCGATGATAGTTCGGCCGATGATGGTAGTCCGGCTATCCGGACACCCCCTAATCCGGGACTCCCTCAACGGGTTATCGGATCCAGAAGTGGACCCGATAGCTTAAGGGCATTCCGTTACAGTGGATGCCACGTGTCGGTCACCCTTGACGAAAGCACTTCTGTGACGCGCGATTTATCGTCATGGAAGTGGACACTTCCGTGATAATAATTTTGGTAATGTCATGGAACACTTCTATGACAGCACAGGTATGACTATCTTGATTCTGTCATAAAATCGTCATGGATGTACATGCATGACAAAAAACACGACCTACTGTGACAAACACGTATCATCACGGAAGTGTATTTTTTTTGTAGTGCAATCTGCGCGCCGGACTCATCGTCATTGAAGCCTGGTTCAGGGGCTATTGAGGGAGTCTTGGACTAAGGGGTCCCTGGACAGCCGGACTATATACTTTGGTTGGACTGATGGACTATGAAGATACAAGATAGAAGACTTCGTCCCGTGTCTGGATGGGACTCTCCTTGGCGTGCAAGGCAAGCTTGGCGATTCAGATATGTAGATTCCTTTCTCTATAACCGACTTTGTACAACCCTAGCCCCCCGGTGTCTATATAAACCGGAGGGTTTGGACTTCTAAGGTTAAGCCGTAACAATCACAACCTCATAGGCTAGACTTCTAGGGTTTAGCCATTACGATCTCATGGTAGATCAACTCTTGTAATACTCATGTTCATCAAGATCAATCAAGCAGGAAGTAGGGTATTACCTCCATAGAGGGGGCCCGAACCTGGGTAAACATTGTGTCCCCCACCTCCTCTTACCATTAGCCTTAGACGCAGAGTTCGGGAACCCCTGTCGGTGTTCTAGGAACGGGGGTCCCCAGACTTGCCTGCCTGCGGCCTGCGGCGTGGCTCAAGTGGGGGCCCAGTGCAGCTCAGCTTCATCAGCTCAAGCTCAAGACCCTCGCGAGGGGCCAAGCATCAAGGGGTGGACGACCGGAAGCTTCCTCAGGAGCGGCCTCATCAGGCAGGCTTGCGAGGAGGCAGAGAGATCAAGGCAGGGTACCTCGTGAGGAACCTGTGACACAAGCCATGACGATCGAGACCAGGCGGGCACTAGGTGGGTGTCGGCCTGCGCAGTGTCCTTGTTTGGTGCAACAATACCAAGACCAGCAGAACGACAGGATGGAGGTCATCATGGAGCCCAGGACGGCATCATCGTCAGAACCTTTGGCAGCCGAAGTCCAACTTTAGTCAGCATAAGTGTACTAGATGTTCCCCTTCAAAATGGCCAATTGTTGGCGCCCTTCCCGCTCATTATTTGGGATGAGGCCTAGGGTCTCCCTCTATAATAGGACTAGCCACCATAGAGTAGGGAGGATCGGACGGATCAATGACAGAGAGGCATCAAGAAAGAGAGAGAGAAGCGACTGAACTCACCCAAGCAGTTCATCGTGCCACCTCAAGAACAGCCCCTCGCGAGGCTGTTCTCCCTTTGTACTGTTCATCATCAGCCCCTGAGGCAATCCACCAAACCACAAACTAGAGTAGGGTATTACACCACAATGGTGGCCCGAACTAGTATAAACCTCGTGTCCCTTGTATGTTCTTCTTTCTAGCTTAGAACCTTTGCGAGACTTCGACACGTGAGCCGGTAGGGGAAAGATCTTCGCGCACACCCCAGTGTTCGAACCTCAAGGGTCTGTCGGAACCCGAAATCCGACATTTGGTGCGCCAGGTAGGGGTGCACCGGAATCCTTCTTCCGCCGCCTCGCGTTCCGTTGCCTCGCCGTTCTGATGTCAAGCGACCAGACAACCAAAACCAACCGCTGGGCGGCGTGGCCCGCCTATGCCGTGTCGCCGGCCCAGGGCGACCTCAACCCTGCGCCTCAGGCAGCTCGCGCTCCGCAGGGTGCTGCGAGACGCGGGCGACGCGGCCAAGCGCCGCTTGCCCTCACACCGC
This sequence comes from Triticum aestivum, assembly GCF_018294505.1. Classification (NCBI taxonomy): domain Eukaryota; kingdom Viridiplantae; phylum Streptophyta; class Magnoliopsida; order Poales; family Poaceae; genus Triticum; species Triticum aestivum. The sequence goes on along the minus strand of NC_057813.1, from coordinate 460,572,803 downwards.
GGCAGGTGCGGTCAGCAGCAAGAGCCTCAAGCCACGCTGCGGCCACGGCGCCGCACACCCGATGGGAGCATACGAACTCTAGGGCCGCGCTCACGGTGGCCCGAGAGCTGCTACGATGCCGGCTGCTAGAAGGAGGCCGCGATGTGTTGTCGGAGCGAGTGGCCGAGCTCATGGATGCCTCCACCTCGGGAGCACCTCCCTTCTGCATCCAGCTGCTGCCCCAAATCAAGAGTGGGCCGTATGGCGGCCCCATATGCGCCCCTGCAATTCCAAGCGGGCTCCAGGGCCTACTCTACGCCGACCTTGCGGGCAACACCAGGCAACAAGTCGCGCCGACCCCATCTTCGGCCGGCGAAGGAGTGCACGCCGCGTCCTTCGACCTCGGCGGACCACCAAGCCACAACCCTCAAGAAAACGCTTCAGGCCGGACTGCATGGCATGTGGGGCACTACGGCGAGACCCGTGGGGCGGTGAACCCAGAAGCTTACATGCTCCACATGGTGGATCGAGAGTGCACACTGGGAGAAGACCATGGCTCGTTCCTCGTGCCAGGCTGGGGTGAGGAGACACCAGAAGCTGAGCTCTTTCAAGAACCCCAAGAGGGCCACGATGACCGTGTCGGTGGCAGCACCTATCTGGTACCGCTAATTCCTCAGGAGCAAGCTTATACTAACCATGGGTCACAGGTGGTACATGTTGCCGCAGCAGATGGCTGCCCCAACCCTGCAGCCCCTTACCCCTCGGGAGGAGGGCACCGGGGGCTGCAGGAGAGGGGGTGAGATCCGGGTTCGTCCCCGCGGCGCTCGGCGCAAGGCATTCTCAGGAGGTAGGCCCTCTGCCGGGGAGGCGCCTCAGGGCCTGCCCCCGGCAGAGGACCTGTGGTCGTCGGGGGAACCGCTGGCGACCGCTCTACCCCATTGCGTCATCCTTGGTCTCCGGCCGCCGTCAATGGTGGTAGAGTGTGGCGCAAGGCGGGGCCCTTGTCTGGCGATATGAAGCAAGGCCGGTACTTGTGAAGAAGGCCTAGTGCCTGTGAAGCTCTCCGCTCCGTGACACTCTCACGTAATAATGAGTGGGACTATACACACCCCGGAGTCTCCGGAGAGCCGCCCTCGGGCCTCGGGGGCTCCCACCCATGCCCAGTGGCAGCACTTAGCTCCGCGCTGGTGAGAAGACGTCGAAGACTAGACTAGGTGCCGGACACGGCCTTTTTCTTTTTGCCTTTCCTCTGTTGACAAGGTTCTTCAATTTGAATTTAAGTTGGATTTGAGTTTGAGACTTGCGTGTGTTTGGGGGAAGGGTGTTTTAGTCTCGTTCGAGCAATCTCTTGTGTTCTGGTTTCGGCTTTGCATCCAAAGTTAGCGTCAGCTGCCTCCCCTCATGAACCCCTCGCGAGCCGGGCCAGGCCAAACACATCTACAATCCGGACTGTTGTCACCATACCCTCTCAGAAGGCTCTCTCCGCGCGATCAATGGGTTCACCCAGAAGGCACTCGAGGCGATGCGGCTCCCGTAGGCTCGCTCGGGATCCATATGGGCCATAAGGTAAACAAGTCAGCTGCCCCATCGGGGGGCCGGATGCCCATCACAAGCCCACACGTGGTGTTATGTTTACAAAAACACTAATTGCAAACCTTTACGTGAGGGGCCCCCCTCCTAAAATGCTCTTACCATCTTCAGGGCCGAGCCCGAACCTTTTTCATACAGGACAAATAGTGGTGACCAATGGTCAATCGGACATATCACTCGCCACGTCTTCTGGAGCGCCTCCGGAGGCGTCACTGGCGTCACTGACATCGTAACCACCCCCGCCATCACCTTCATCAGCACCGGTATCGTTCACAACGCCACCTTCATCAGCGGCCATGATCACGCCATCGTCATCAGAAGCGAAGGCCCTGACAAGGGCATCCACATTGTCCTCCACCCAATGCGCCAGATCACCTCGGATGGCCACAGGCACCGGTGGGATGGCGGCGTCGAAGTCAAAGTGGGGATCCCTGCCCTGAAGATAGCTGAAGACGCGGTAGAAGGCGCGCCCAAGCAAGGCTCATCTCCTCTCCTCGACAAGCCAATGAGACCTCTCAGAGCGGTCATCCAGAAGCGTCACCACGTTGGTGAAGAACTGGAGGTTGCCCACATAGTTGATCTCATGCGGCACCTTGGAGGTGGCCTCGCAAATGTTGCTCAAGACTGTGTTATCCCTTTCCCTGAGCATTCGGAGCATGGGGGCATGCTCGTGCTCCAGAGTCCGCCGCTGACGGATCTCGTCCTCGTTCCTCCATGCGACGGCCTCGGCACTGTCAACCCTCTGTTGGAGAAGAAGCAGCTCGACACGGGAAGAGGCCAGCTCCGCCTGCGCCGTGCCGAAGGCGGCCGAGAGAAGTCCGCTCTCCGCGTCATTTCATCCAGCTTGGCCCTGAGGGCAGCGGTCCTGCCCCCAGCTTCGGCCCCGATCAGCTCCAGCTTCTCCTCGTATTCGCGCTCAAGACTCGAGCGAGCTTCCGCCACGCGACGGTCAACCTCGTCTTGGAATCAGGCTTACCGCGCGGCGACATCATCCTCCGCCTGGGTCACCAGACGCTCCCTCGTCTCTAACTGCTCGAGGTCGAGGATGCGCTCAACGGCCTCCAGCGCCTCCTCACGCTTCTGGAGCTCCGCCTGGTCAATGGAGGCCTCCTTCATCGACACAAGGCTTGCCTGAAGCAGCTCCACTTGCTGCTCTAGAGAGTTGCTCTAGGCCTAGAGCTCCCGCACGCGCTCCTCTATAGCCTTGAGCCATCGTTCTCCTTCCCGAGCCTCCTCGACGGCTTGAGAGCAGGCCTCCCGCGAGGCCACCAGCGACGCTTCTGCCTTCGTGTTGTCAAGGTCACGCTAGTGACGCGCAAGGGCGACGGCTACCTTCAGCTTGCGCCTCTCCTCGGCGAGGCGGAGGCCTACAGCCTCGAGGTGCGCGTTCTCGCTAGCAAGGTCCACGCCGAGCTGGCTCACTGCATCAGCCGCTCTCTGAAGAAACCCTTGGTGAAGAGCGCGGCGCTCCCAAGCACGCCCGAGCACGTCTCCCGTGTCATCCTCCACCACTGGTGAAAGCTGAGGACCCTGAGACGGCACGCCCCCTTCCGGCGAGGGGCTGGGGGCTGGCGCCCCGGCAATCGTCCAAGAGACCTTGTTAGGAATCCAACCTGGCACCGGTCCATTCCCAGAGGAGGAACTCAAGATCGACCTCAGCTAGTCACCATCCACGATGAGGGGAGGCGCGCGGGGCAAGCTACCTGTGCCCCAGGAGAGCTCGTGAAGGGAGGACAGCAGGCGTGCACGCTCGAGGCGGCCTGCGGGGCGGATCACTTCTGCAACCGGCCCAGCGGCACGGGCGTTGCTCAAGCTCGGCGCGCCCAGGGTCAGAAGTGAACGCAAAGCATGGGGGAGCGACTCCTTGGCTGCCTCCACGAATTCGGTAGGAAGGGCCCTGAAAGGCCACGGTCAGCTGCAGGCACAGTAAGGTAAAGGAGTAGAGAGAGAAGAAGACTTACTCGTCCATGGCAAGGTACTTCCTGCGCTTCAACAAGCGACAAGGGCGATCATCGCCACCCAAGGCCTCCATCCTCTTGCGGAGGGCCTCGAAGTCCACGCGGAACCGGCCAAGGCGTAGGGCGCAAGGGTCGGCCTGTGGCGCGGAGGAGGCTTCAAGGTGATCAGCACGGGGGGAACCAACCTGAGGGACGCCACCAGGTGCCGCCTCACGAGGGATGGCTGGGCCTCAGGAGCCCCAGCCTTGGAGCTGCAGGCGGCAGCTCCTCACCTACCACTGCTCCATGACGGGCTTCAGGGGATGCCTCCTTCGCGGCTCCGTGCGGCGTCAGCACCTCGACATCGGCCCTCTCAGCCCCCGGCGGCTCTCGTCTCCCCGCTCCATCACCTGAGACAGAGCCGCTTGGTGCGACTAGAAGAGCAATCACAATGACTGGATTCTCACGGGGCCCCGTGAGGCCAGCCGGGCGCAGCCCCCACTCGTCAAAGCTGGGCATCTGCCTCACAAAATCGGCCCTGCCCGAGCAAAGATACAAGAGGGCACCACCGTGTCAAAGGCTGCCTGTGGAAGGATCGCCAGTCAGGACCCTGTGCATCGTCCTTAGTGCTTCAGGCGCCAGGTCCTCCTCCTGAAGCCGCATGCGGTCCTTGTGCCCTGCAAAGTCCCACATCCGGCGAGAGTAGCACTGGAGAGGAGCAATGCGACGCTGGAGGAACTCATTCACCACCTTGGGCACCGTCACGTCAAGCGCCCTCAAACTCTCGAAGCGGCGCCAGATGAAGGCGAGCCGGGGCTCGCGAGCGTCTCATTGCCCCAACCTGAGTTAGGAACAACAGGCAAGGTCGGGTGCCAGAGCAGGGGGCTGGGCACCCCGACATCCACATACAGCCACCGCTCTCTGAACCTGGCCTCAGAGGGAGGAAGGCTGAAATCAATCCTTGAAGCAGCCATCTCCGGCACAGCGAGGAAGCTCACGCACCCTGAGCATCGAGTGGGGTCGCTCAGGCGCAAAGAGAAGAAATGGCGAAGCAGGGCAACGGAAGGAGGAATGCCCACCATTGACTCACAAACAAAAGCGAAGACAGACAAGAGGGTAACGGACTCAGGCCCGAGGTGCATCATGTGGATCTAATAATGGGAGAGTACCGCATTGAAGAAAGCGGAAAAAGGGGGAACCAGACCCGCCCACAGGGCATCGGCGAAGAACCGGACCTCCGTGATGACCCTATCAAAGCAGGAATGGGACGCAAGCCAGACCGTGGTCCTGCCGCATTCGTTGAAGATGGTGGCAAGGGCAGAGCAGACCTTGTTCAAGGCTACGGGATTGAGTATGATGGACTGGTCAACGGCAGGGGCCACCGCTGGAGGCGAGCGGGACGAAGGCGCGAGCTTCTTCCGCTTTTCCTTCTTCGTTGGCGCCATGGCAATGGAAAGAGGGGAGAGCTCGAGTTGGATTGGAGGCAGAGGTTGGAGCCTGAGGAAGAAGGAAGGGCAGGAAGCATGCAGGTGGCGAAAGGGGAATGGCTGTGTGCTACCATGGGTCCACATAGCCGGGCGTATAATGAGGCATCATGGGGAAGCGGAGATGCCCACGTCCAATCAACCGCCACGTGGCGCCCAAGGTCGCAGGCTGTTGGGGCCTGTGGCGCTTCGCACTTGCCCCTTCGCTTCTCTGCTAAGCCAAGTCCGGGCGCGCCTTGGGCCTGGGGGCTACTGTCGGTGTTCTGGGAACGGGGGTCCCTAGACTTGCTTGCCTGCGGCCTGCGGCATGGCTCAAATGGGGGCCCAGTGTGGCCCAGCTTCATTAGCTCAAGCTCAAGACCCTCGCAAGGGGCCAAGCCTCGCTGGGTGGACGACCGGAAGCTTCCTCAGAAGCGGCCTCATCAGGCAGGCTCGCGAGGAGGCGGAGAGATCAAGGCAGGGTACCTCACGAGGAACTTGTGACGCAAGCCATGATGATCAAGACCAGGCGGGTACCAGGCGGGCGGTGGCCCGCGCAGTGTCCTTATTTCCCCTTCGGTGCAAAGGGGGCAAGCACATGCCAAGGCATCAAGCAAAGGTTACCGTTTCGGTGCAACAAGACCAAGACCAGCAGAACGACAGGATGGAGGTCATCGTGGATCCCAGGACGGCGTCATCGTCAGAACCTTTGGCAGCCGAAGACCAATTTTAGTCAGTATAAGTGTACTAGATGTTCCCCTTAAAAATGGCCAATTGTTGGCGCCCTTCCCGCTCATTATTTGGGACGAGGCCCAGGGTCTCCCTCTATAAATAGGACTAGCCACCACAGAGTAGGGAGGATCGGACGGATCAACGAGAGAGAGGCATCAAGAAAGAGAGAGAGAAGCGACTGAACTCACCCAAGCAGTTCATCGCGCCAGCTCAAGAACAGCCCCTCGCGAGGCTATTCTCCCTTTGTACTGTTCATCATCAGCCCATGAGGCAATCCACCAAACCACAAACTAGAGTAGGGTATTACACCACAACGGTGGCCCGAACTAGCATAAACCTCGTGTCCCTTGTGTGTTCTTCTTTCTAGCTTAGATCCTTTGCGAGACTTCGACATGTGAGCCGATAGGGGAAAGATCTTCGCGCACACCCCAGTGTTCGAACCTCAAGCGTGTGCCGGAACCCAAAATCTGACACCCCCTACTCGAGATCCACTGGTTTTGACACCGACAGTCATCGACCATCTCCTCCCCCACAGGCCCCATGGCGGCCTCCTCGGCAGTAGCCCTGCCGGCCTCCCCGGCAGGCCCCTTGGTGGCCTCTTCATTGGCGGCCTTGCCAACCTCCTCGGCGGATCCGTTGGCGGCCTCCGCAGCAGCGATTGTGGCGGCCTCAGCCTCGACGTCCTTAGCAGTTTCCTCAATCACGGCGTCAATGTCCACCTGGTTTACTAGGGGAAGATCTGAGACCAAAAAGGGGAGTGAGGCAAGGCCAAAAACAAAGAGTTCAAGACAGAGAAAAGAAAGAAAACTACGGCGGCGATGGCAAGGAGAGAACGGCTTACCTTGATGGGATCAGGAGGAGTGGTTCCCTCCCCGGCAACACCTGTTGTCGAGGTAAGACCGCTAGCGTCCGTGCTTGCCATCCCTTCCTCCACTCACAGGGGCTCGTCGATGGATGCCCTTGCGGGAGACGCCCCTCGGGATGGTGTGGTTGATGGAGGCGGCGTGTCAGGGGGTGGCCCTTGGCGATTCCTCCTGGTGCTCTTCTCCTCCCACGGACCCGACAAAGGTAACACTAAAGATGCATGCTCCAAATCCCGCCAGCGAGAAATAGGTAACAAACTTACGTTGGGGGCTGGAGGGGGGGATGCACTCGGGGCTGGACCCCGCGCTGATGAAGATCATCCTCGGCGCATGTGGAGTGCTTGTTGGGGGCTCGTCACCCGTTGAGGCTTTGGATCTCTTCGCCACCCGCTGAGCCAGTGTCTCCGTGTTGCTATGAAAGACAAGATCAAGTCAATGGCAAGACAATCAAAATGAAAGATCAAGGGATAGATGGGGGCGCAAAGTGCTTACTCGTTTTCCTCCTCTTCCTCCTCGGGTTGAAAGACCCGAGGTTGAAGTTGGCTACCGGGGCGGCGTCTGTAAGCGGGGGAGGAGGAGATGGAGTCCAAGACCGCTTGGATGAGGAGGAGGCAGCAGCCGTGGCTTTCTACACTACCGCGGCCTTGGCCTTCTTTGCCATCGCGGCTTCCTTCTCTTCCACCGCGGCCGCGCGCCTCGTCTGGCGCATGGGTTGCGCCTGGGCCTCTTGCCGTTGCGTGGCCCTGCCGGACTGGACGGGCTTGCTGGAGCCGGTCCGCCGTAGGACGCGTTTCTTCTTCGGGGCCGAGCGCTCGTCTGTGTTGGATGCCTCCTTGGCCGGCTCTTCGGCCACCTCCATGGCAGGAGGAACCCCGGCACCAGCGCCGCTGGTTTCCCCGACGGGCCCCGCCCACTCCAGGAATCTTTTCTCCTCCTCGGCTCCTTCGGCCTCGTCATCCATAGTGCCAAGGCTGTCGGCCTCATCGGCAAGCTCCGCCTCCTCCGCCCTGGAGGTGATGTACGCAACCTCTTCGTCAGTGGTGGGGCAGATGAGCAGTGTCTCCTCGCGGATGATTCTCTTTGACAAATTGTCAAAAAATGCCCGCACCAGTTCTGCTTTTGGCTCGGCCCAGGTCGGATCGAGGCCGTGCACATTAACCGTTGGCATCATGGCGATGATGGCGGTCAGGCGGGAGTTATTACTCAACAGGACCACCCCCACCGGCAACCTGAATGGATTTTCGGCCTTTCCGGTCTTAGCGGCCTTGCCGGTCTTGTCGACCCTGAGCTGAAAAATCCTCTGGCAAAGATGCGCATGCTGTAGCACTGTGAAGTTATGATTCAGGCCAGGGCGAAACCTCATGATATCAGCCGCATTCTTGTAATCCCAAGCCGACCTCCCCTTATTGTGCAAGGGGGCGATGCAGCGGCGGACGAAATTGGCCCCAACCATCTCGAGTGTAAGCCCAGCCGCTGTCAGACGATGAATCCTGGTGGTAGCAATTCTGAGCTTCTGGTCGTCGGCGTCGAGATCACTCTAGTGTAGACCACGGACCAGCGGATTCTGACAGACCTCGCACAACGGCCGTGGGTCCTCCTCTACAATCCAGCACCACCGGCCCCGCCATTCATCCCACCTCTCCTTCTAGGCTCCCTCCGGGTATGCACCATTGCACAGAGCCCTTCAGATCCAAACGATGCAGCCAGAGAGTGCATCCCCCGGCTGGATGCATGGAAGGAAATTATGGCGAATGAGAGCCGTGTTGGGATACACCCCGCAAAGCCCTCACAGAGGTGGGCAAAGAGGGCCATGCACTCCACATCATTCGGCGTAAAGTCCAACAGATGGAGGCCGTAGGTGTGCATGATGTCATTAAATAAATCTGAGGAAGGGGGGCAAAGGCCGCAGGAGAAGTAGTCGACAAAGAAAGAATAAGTATTTGGGTCGGGCTCGACAAAGAGAGCGGGGATAACCTGCATGGCGGGATGCAACATCGTCTCTTGCTAGCTCTTGAGCACTGCGTTGGATTTCCCCGAAGAGGAGAGGATGATGCAGTAAAGAATCATAAGTATTTCCCTCAGTTTTTGAGAACCAAGGTATCAATCCAGTAGGAGATCACGCACGAGTCCCTCGTACCTACACAAAACGATAGCTACTCGCAACCAACGCGATTAGGGGTTGTCAATCCCTTCACAGTCACTTACGAGGGTGAGATCTGATAGAGATGATAAATAATATTTTTGGTATTTTTGATATAGAGATGCAAAGTGAAAAGTAAAAGGCAAATAAAAACAAAGCAAGTACTAAAGTAATGGAGATTGATATAATGAGAATAGACCCGGGGGCCATAGGTTTCACTAGTGGCTTCTCTCAAGAGCATAAGTATTCTACGGTGGGTTAACAAATTACTGTTGAGCAATTGATAGAAAAGCGAATAATTATGATGTTATCTAGGTATGATCATGTGTATAGGCATCACGTCCAAGACAAGTAGATCGAAACGATTCTGCATCTACTACTATTACTCCACTCATCGACAGCATGCATCTAGATCGAAACGACAAGTTAAAAACAGAGTAACACCTTAAGCAAGATGACATGATGTAGAGGGATAAATTCATGCAATATGATAAAAACCCCATCTTGTTATCCTCGATGGCAACAATACAATACGTGCCTTGCTGCCCCTACTGTCACTAGGAAAGGACACCGCAAGATTGAACCCAAAGCTAAACACTTCTCCCATTGCAAGAACTACCAATCTAGTTGGCCAAACCAAACGGATAATTCGAAGAGACTTGCAAAAATAACTCAATCATACATAAAAGAATTCAGAGAAGATTCAAATATTATTCCTAGATAAGCTAGATCATAAACCCACAATTCATCGGTCTCAACAAACACACCGCAAAAAGAAGATTACATCGAATAGATCTCCACAAGAAAGGGGGAGAACATTGTATTGAGATCCAAAAAGAGAGAAGAAGCCATCTAGCTACTAGCTACGGACCCGAAGGTCTGAAGTAAACTACTCACACTTCATCGGAGAGGCTATGGTGTTGATGTAGAAGCCCTCCGTGGTAGATGCCCTCTCCGGCGGAGCTCCGGAAAAGGCCCCAAGATGGGATCTCGTGGACACAGAAAGTTGCGGTGGTGGAATTAGGTTTTTGGCTCCATATTTGATCTGACGGGGGTACGTAGGTATATATAGGAGGAAGGAGTACGTCAGTGGAGCAACAGGGGGCCCACGAGGCAGGGGGCGCGCCCTAGGGGGGGGCGCCCCCCACCCTCGTGACCGCCTCTTTTGTTCCTTGGAGCAGGGTCCAAGTCTCCTGGATCACGTTCGGTGAGAAAATCACGTTCCCGAAGGTTTCATTCCGTTTGGACTCCGTTTGATATTCTGTTTCTTCGAAATACTGAAATAGGCAAAAAAACAACAATTCTGGGCTGGGCCTCCGGTTAATAGGTTAGTCCCAAAAATAATATAAAAGTGGAAAATAAAGCCCAATATAGTCCAAAACAGTAGATAAAGTAGCATGGAGCAATCAAAAATTATAGATACGTTGGAGACGTATCATCTCTCTCCCCCATAGGTATCGGAACTGGTCCCTAAGCGTGAGCGCGTTGATCATCGAAGCGAAGAGGGCGTGCTTCTTCCGCAGCTTCATCAGCTCATTCTTTGACACCTCTTTCCCCACGGCGGCCTTGGCCGCACCCTTGCCTTTGCTTGCCTTGGGCGCCATGATGACTAGGAAGAGGCAAGAGATCTAGAAGCAATGGAGGCGCTGCGGCGGCGAGAAGAAGCAAGAGCTCTGGTTTTCGCTCAAGGAAGAAGGGGAACGGCGGTTCCTAGATTGGGGAAGGGTGCAGAGGGTACATAAGCGGCACCCCTGCAGATTCCTCTTTTATGGAGAAGGAGCGCGCTGCCCTCTTTTACCATTAAATGTGAAGTGACGTAGGCATGCTGCGACCAGCCCACGCACGACCCCCACGTCACGCGCTCGACATGGCTCATGGGAAAGCGCAACTAGTGTAGAGATCATGGAAGATTAAGTTTCTGCCACGCGTGCCCGCACACTGCTTAGGGCTTGGCCCAACTACGCATTGCGCTCACGTGTGGCCTAGGCCCGGTGGCTCCCGTCGGTGTACAAAAGTATGGGTTCTTTTGTACCCCTTACTTGTGCATGGGCAGTCGTTGCCACGCCTGTGCCCGGGCCCGGTAGGGCAGCAGAAGATGAAATGCAAAGACCACCAAGGCAGATACTCTAGTCAAGGAACAAGGAGCAAAGGGCGAGCTGGACCTCCCCCGGCAACATCCTTGCCGGCGAAACCTACACAGGACCAGCAAGCCCGTCACCCTTGAGGCTGAGAGTTCAGAGACCATCGACAACATTAAGTCCAAGATATGGGAACACATGCGTGGTAGCATGCAGATCTTCATAGAGATTAATAGCCTGCAGATCCATGTGGGACCAGAAGACAAAGACCCCCGGCAAGACCCTTGCCGGGGACGATTGGTGGGCCGCGGTCAGGGTGGCACATGGAAAGGACCTGCCACCTCACCACCACTCCAGTGCGACGACCAGTGTGCCAACTAAACAGGCGCCTGCGTGGCGGCATACAGATCTTCGTGGAGGCTCTACCATCGTGCCAACACAACACTAGCTAGCCTACGTGGAGCTACATGCCTCATCAGCCTGGACGCGTGTCAAATCAAGGAGGAGCGGTGACAGACGAGATGGCTTCTGTTGCCGTCCCCGATAAAGTAAGAGGGCACGTAGGCAGTGCATTTAATGTGTTTGTCCTACAGTGTTGAGTGATAAGCTCGTACACTATAGCTCGCTTTCCACATCCTATGTGCCACTGTGGTGACTCCTTTCACGTATAAAAGGAGGCCCGAGGCGTACAGAGAGAGGATTCAGACTTTTGAACCGGGCACGCACCGTAGCTAGTTCAAAAGCTCTTGAACACATATATCCAGACAAGCAAGACTAGAGTATTACGCATCTTTGTGGCCTGAACCTGGGTAAAATCCCCTTGTGTTAACTGCTAGAGCTGCTCTTCGTGCAGCTAATCCCCCGACCGAACGTAGAAGGGATTCCTATGGTCCCATAGGTGCTCGTTTCCCCGACATATGAATGTTGTGATTCCCTTAGTGGTGTTATGTGAACATCGACTACATGACTCTTCACAATCTTTGGGCCTAAGGGAATGCATTGTGGAGTAGTTATTATATGATGGGTTGCTAGAGTGATAGAAGCATAAACCATAGTTTATGCGCTATTTCGTAAGGGGCTGATCAGGATCCACATGTTTAATGCTATAGTTAGATTGCTATCTTAATTCTTCTTTTGTAGTTGCGGAAGCTTGCGAAGGGGTTAATCATAAGTGGGAGAATTGTTTAAGTAAGAATAGCACCTCAAGCACTAGCCCACCCACATACCATATTATGTAAGTAGCAAACGCGAATCAAACCAACATGCTGAAACTGACTAGATGAAATTCCTCTGTGCCCTCAAGAACACTTTGCTTATTATAAGAGATCGTTTTGGCCTGTCCTTTGCCACAAAAGGATTGGGCTACCTTGCAGTACTTTTGTTACCGTGAATTATATTGTGATCAAACTATCTGTTACCTACAATTTTAGTGTTTGCAGAAATTACGTTGCTGAAAACCGCTTGTCATTTCCTTCTGCTCCTCGCTGGGTTCAACACTCTTACTTATCAAAATGACTATGATTGATCCCCTAAACTTGTGGGTCAACAAGACTCTTTTCTAGTGCTGTTTCCGGGGAGTGAAGCGCTCTTGGTAAGTGGAAATCGGTAAGGGGAAATTTATATTGCGTGCTGAAATTTACTCTTACTTGCTACTATTGAAAACAATCCTTTGAAGGGTTTGTTCGGGGTTTCTACACCTCGACCAGAAACACAAAGAGTTGCCCCTCAACCTACTGCATCTACTAAAATATATTGTTTATGAAATTCCTTCGGGTATGATATAGAAAAAGGTAGCAAATACTTATGCAGGAGATGGAACGAAACATCTTGACTTGCTCCTTATATATGTGGATGAAATTTGTGAATTGTTTAAGCTTACAGGCTTGCCTGGAGATGAAGTTAAGAAGAAGGTTTTCCCTTTATCTTTGGGGGGAAAGGCATTGACATGGTATAGGCTATTTGTTGATATTGGAGTTTGGGATTGGAATCGATTGAAATTGGAATTTCACCAAAAAAATTATCCTATGCATCTAGTTCATTGTGATCAGAATTATATATACAATTTGTGTCCTCGTGATGGAGAAAGTATTGATCTAGCTTGGGGGATGCTTAAGTCAACGTTATATTCATGCCCCAATCATGAGCTCTCGAGGGAAATTATTATTTAGAATTTTTATGCTCGGCTTTCTCGTAATGATCAATCCATGCTCGATACTTCTTGTACTAGTTATTTTATGAAGAAGACAATTGAATTCAGGTGGGATCTTTTAGAAAGAATTAAATGCAACACTAAAGATTGGGAACTTGACGAAGGTAAAGAGTCAGGTATAAAGCTTGAGTCTAATTGTTTTAAATCTTTTATGGATACCAATGCTTTTCATAAGTTTAGCACTAAGTATGGACTTGACTCTGAGATGGTAGCCTCTGTTTGTCAATCATTTGCTACTCATGTTGAGCTCCCTAAGGAGAAGTGGTATAAATATCATCCCCAAATAAAGAAGAGATTAAAGAAAAAGCTATGGTTAAGGATGGAACTATCATTTACAATGTTGACCCAGTTGTGCCACCTGCTTATATTGAAAACCCTTTTAGGATAAAGGAACATGCTAAGGTTTTAGTTCTGGTTCACAAAAGTAATATTAGAGCACCTAACCCCTCTGAACAAATTAAAGTAGAAACTTGTCTTGCTATGGTTAAATATATCTTAGTTGATAATATTGACAGGCATGCTATTTATTTTTGTGATGAAGCTGCTAGAATTGCTAAACCAGATACTAAAGATAAAAATAGACCAGTTGTTGGCATGCCTATTGTCTCAGTTAAAATAGGAGATCACTGTTACCATGGTTTATGTGATATGGGTTCTAGTGTCAGTGCTATTCCTTCCACTCTTTACCAAGATATTATGAATGATATAGCACCTACTGAAATAGAAGATATTGATGTTACTATTAAACCTGGTAATAGAGATACTATTACACACCACTTGGGATTGTTAGAGAGGTTGAAGTCTTGTGTGGGACAATAAAATACCCTATTGACTTTCTTGTTCTTGGTTACCCCCAAGATGAATTTTGTCCCATTATCTTTGGTAGACCTTTCGCGAACACTGTTAAAGCTAAGATAGATTGCAAGAGAGAAACCGTCAGTGTTAATTTTGGTGATGTGTCTCATGAGTTTAATTTCTCGAAGTTTCGTAGACAACCTCGTAATAAAGAATCGCCAACTAAAGATGAAATAATTGTTCTTGCTTCTATTGTCGTACCCCCTACTGCTGCACTAGAACAATATTTGCTTGACCATGAAAATGACTATGCACTTGCATGAAAGAAATGAAATAGACAAATTATTCTTTGAGAAACAACCTATCCTTAAACATAATTTTCCTGTTGAAACTCGAGGAGGTCCTCCTCCACATAAAGGTGATCCTATGTTTGAGTTGAAACAATTGCTTGATACTCTTAAATATGCTTGTCTTGGTGAAAAGAAGACATATTCTGTTATTATTAGTGCTTAGCTTACAAAGCATGAAGAGAAAAGATTATTAAAAACTCTGAGGAAGCATCGTGCTGCTATTGGGTATACTCTTGATGATCTTAAGGGCATTAGTCCCACTCTCTGTTAGCACAAGAACAATACCGAACCCGATGTTAAACCAGTTGATCATCAACGATGATTAAATCCCAAAATGAATGAAGTGATAAGAGCTGAAATATTAAAGCTTCTGGAAGCAGGTATAATCTATCCTATAGCTGATAGTAGATGGGTAAGTCCCATTCATTGTGTCCCTAAAAAATGAGGTACTACTATTGTTCCCAATGATAAAAATGAACTCCTTCCACAAAGAATAGTGATCGACTATAGAATGGTGATTGATTTTTGAAAATTAAATAAAGATACTAGAATGGATCGTTACCATCTGCCTTTCTTTGATGACATGTTAGAAAGACTGTCCAAGCATAGACACTTTTGTTTTCTTGATGGATATTATGATTTCTCTTAAATACCTGTATCACAAACCGATGAAGAGAAAATCACCTTTACTTGTCCTTTTTGAACTTATGCTTATAGATGTATGCCTTTTAGTTTATGTAATGCACCTGCTACCTTTCAAAGATGTATGACAGCTATATTCTTTGACCTTTTAAAAGATTGTTCAGGTTTTCATGGATGATTTTTCCGTCTATGGAACTTCTTTTGATGATTGCTTTAGCAAACTTGACTGAGTTTTGAGGAGATGTGAGCAAACTAATCTTGTCTTGAATTGGGAGAAGTGCCAATTTATGGTGAATGAAGGTATTGTCTTAGCTCATAAAATTTCTAAGCAAGGTATTGAGGTGGATAAAGCTAAAGTTGATGCAACTGAGAAAATGACGTGTCCTACAGATATTAAAGGTATTCGTAGTTTCCTTGGTCACGTTGGTTTCTATAGGAGGTTTATCAAAGACTTCTCTAAAATTTCTAGGCCTATTACTAGTCTTTTACAAAAGGATGTTCCATTTGTTTTCTATGATGATTTCATAGAAGCCTTTGAAACACTTAAGAAAGCCTTAACCTCTGCACCTATTGTTCAACCACCTGATTGGAACTTGCCTTTAAAAATTATGAATGATGATAGTGATTATGTTGTTAGTGTTGTTCTAGGACAAAGAGTTGATAAGAAATTAAATGTTATTCACTTTGCTAGTAAAACTCTTGATAGTGCCAATACTGCTGAAAAAGAATTTTTAGCAATTGTGTTTACTTGTGATAAATTCAGATCTTATATAGTTGACTCTAAAGTAATTGTTCACACCGATCATGATGCTATTAAATACCATCTGGAAAAGAAAGATGCTAAACCTAAACTCATTAGGTGGGTTCTTTTTCTACAAGAATTTGACTTACACATCAATGGTAAGAAAGGAGCTGAGAACCCCGTAACTGATAACTTGTCTAGGATAGAAGATATTCTTGACGACCCACTACCAATCGATGATAGCTTTCCTGATGAACAACTAGCTTCCATAAACACTTCTCATAATACTCCTCGGTATGCTGACTATGCTAATTATATCGTTGCTAAATTGATACCACCTAGTTTTACATACCAATAAAATAATAAATTCTTCTATGATTTAAGACATTAATTTTTGGATGACCCACATCTATATAAAGAAGGAGTAGATGGTACTACTAGACGTTGTATACCTGAGCATGAACATGAACAAATCCTACGGAAAATTTCACTCCGAAGCCTATGGAGGGCATCATGCAGGAGATAGAACTGCACACTAGGTATACAATCTGGTTTTCCAAGGATGCCCGTAAGTTTGTTTTATCTTGTGATGAATGTCAAAGAGTTGGTAATATTGGTTGACATTAGGAAATGCCTTGAATTATTCACTTGTTATTGAACCGTTTGATGTTTGTGGCTTTGATTAAATAGGACCTTTTCCTTCCTCTAATGGGTATACACACATTTTGGTTGTTGTTGATTATGTCACTAAGTGGGTGGTAGCTATTCTAACTAGCAGTGTTGATCATAACACCTCCATGAAAATACTTAAAGAAGTTATTTTTCCTAGATTTGGAGTCCCTAGATATTTAATGATTGATGGTGGTTCACATTTTTATTCATGGTGCTTTCCATAAACTACCTGCAATATATGATGTCAACCATAGAAAAGCATCACTTTATCACCCTCAATCTAGTGGAGAAGTTGAACTTAGCAACATAGAAATAAAGTTAATATTACAAAAAACTATCAATAGGTCTCGGAAGAATTGGTCTAAAAAGTTAGATGATGCACTTTGGGCCTACAAAACGGCTTATAAAATCCTATGTGTATGTCTTCATATAAAATGGTTTATGAGAAAGCTTGTCATTTGCCTCTTGAGTTAGAACATAAATCATATTGGGCCATTAAAGAACTCAACTGTGACTTCAAACTTGCAGGTGAAAAGAGGTTATTTGATATTAGCTCGATGAATTGATAACACAAGCTTATGAAAATGCCAAACTATTTAAAGAAAAGGTCAAAAGATGGCATGATAAAAGAATCCAAAGGCGGTAATTCAAGGTTGGTGAATATGTTCTATTGTACAATTATCATTTTTGTCTTTTTGCAGGAAAACTTCTTTCCAAATGGGAAGGACCATATATCATTGAAGAAGTTTACCACTGTGGAGCTATTATAATCAATAATGTCGAAGGCACTAGTCTGAAGGTGGTCAATGGACAAAGAATTAAGCGCTATATTTCAGGTACGCCCATTAATGCTGACACTAACATTATCCAAACCACAACACCATAGGAACACATAAAAGAAACCTTCCAGAACACTCCAGAACCCTAAAAAAGAAGATGTACGTGATACAGTAAGTAAACGGACTCCAAAAATCCGCAAAAATATTTTCAGTCCGTTTTGGAATATTAGAAAAATAGAAAAATAAGAAACACCCGGGAAGGAATCCAGGTGACCACAAGGAACCATGGCAGGCCTGCCCACTTGGCGTGCCCTGGTGGGTACTGGGCCCCTCGTGCACCTTCCCGATTCTGTTTTCCTTCCATATACTTCCTAAGATAAAAAATCTTTATATATACTTCGGGATGATTTGACCACCGCACCGTGGAAATATCCTCTGTTCTTTTTTCGTGTTCTTTCTCCATCACATCTGTCAAGGCCGGTATCATGTCTTCTCCCTCCTCCAACAATGTGGAAGAAGATGCTTGGCTGCTGAAGATGGAACTAAAAAGGGAGGAACCAAAAGAAGGCATTAAGGAAGACAAGGTCAAGGAAGTTACGGGAGATCAGGCTCGAGAAGGGAAGAAGACCATGCTAATGGGGGAAGATAAAGAAGAGGAAGATATCCTTCAACCATACTACAACCATCTCACCCCTGCTGAAATTGAAGCCTTTAAGGCTTTCGAAACGGTTTGTGTTCAGAATAAATATCTCACTCGTGAAATTATTTTGATGGATGAGCAAAACAGCGCTCTCCGAAGCATCAATCGTAGATTGGA
The DNA here is from genome assembly GCF_018294505.1 of Triticum aestivum. Classification (NCBI taxonomy): domain Eukaryota; kingdom Viridiplantae; phylum Streptophyta; class Magnoliopsida; order Poales; family Poaceae; genus Triticum; species Triticum aestivum. The sequence continues at coordinate 460,555,015 of NC_057813.1, read as the reverse complement.
GTACCTATTGAAGTTGAAGTGTGAATACAATACCCCACCACCATCATCATCACCACCAAAGAAGGAGACTTGAGTACACAGGTATGGGCACTCCCCTTGGCTTGTGCCAAACTTGGGGGAGATGACCCGGTATCGTATCACCATCACTTTTATTACCTTTACCTATCTTAGTTTGATCCTTAGTTGTTTCATGATTTATTCGAATAAAAGTTTAGTATGATCTATTTTTGAGTGTTAGTTTCGTGATCTATCTATCTATGTAATTGAGTGAGAGTTATATAATAAAGTTTAGTTTGAGTTTTTGCTTCTTTACTTTCTTGTTTCAATCAAAATAAAGGAAATAATGAAAAAGATCATATTCTAATCTTATATAAAGTGATGACATTACATAACGAAAAGTATAAGTGGTAAAATTTATTGGAAGTTGACAAACATAGCATTGGTCAATGATGCAATTCATGAAAGAATTAATAAGGGAAGAGAAGATTCACATGCAAATATACTATCTTGGACATATTCTATGATTGTGAGCCCCCATTAAATATCCTATGCCAAATTGTTGATATTGGACAAGGAAGACAACAAAATGATTTATATTTGTTCATATTCACATAGAAGTTCTATTGTCATGGATTCTCTAACATGTGGTGCTTGCCCAATATCTTAGCTAGCCAAAATCCGCACTAAGTAGAGATACTACTTGTGCATCCAAAACCATTAAACCCAAATTCAGGCTTTGAGAGTCCACCATACCTACCTATGGATTGAGTAAGATCCTTCAAGTAAGTTGTCATCGATGCAAAAGGGCAATAAAAATTGCCTCTAAATGTGTTTGGTCTGTTTGTGTAAAGGAAAATAAGCGCCGTGCAAATTTGTGATGGCAACGTAATAAAAGCCACAGACTACATAATAAAGGTTGCTATCATAAGGGGAAATATAACATGACGTTCTTTTGCATTAAGAGATTGTGCATATAAAACCAAAAAAGTTCATGACAACCTCTGCTTCCCTCTATGAAGGGCCTATCTTTTACTTTCATGTACTTACTTTTTGTATGAGAGTTAAAGTATTCTCATCTATTCCTTTTTATTTTCTCTTTTCCAAGCACCGTGTGGTGGGGAAAGATCTTGGCACACATATCAAGTTGAAAGTGAGTGATCATGATTTATTATTGTTGACACCACCCTTGAGGTGAATAAGTTGGGAGGCGAAACTATAAGCCCCTTTCTTTCTATGTGTCCGGTTGAAACATTTTGCTCATATATATGTTGTGAGTGTTAGCAATCATAGAAGACTAAATGATGGTTGAGTATGCCGACTTGCCAAAAGGCTCCGATACGATACCCTTGCTGAAAATAAGATGAATTGTAGTTGCAAAGTTGACTGAGCACATAGTTTTTTAGTTTTCAATAAAGTTTATGCTTTCTACTTCGATGTTGTGATGAATTTTGACTTGTTCATGAGAAGCTATATGATAAAGTTTGTTGATGTTATAATAATAAGCATGATGCTACTATGTCCGTATTTTGTTTGTATCGACACCTCTCTCTCTAAACATGTGGACATGATTTTCGATATCGTCTTTCGCTTGAGGACATGTGAGGTCTAAGCTTGGCGGAGTTGATAGGTCCATTTTCCATCATGTTTTCCTACTGTCATTTATAGTGTTTTCATTCATTATAACACTTTATGGAGTAATTCTAATGCCCTTTCTCTCATAATATGCAAGGTTTACACAAAGAGGTAGAATGCTGGCAGCTGGAATTCTGGACCTGAAAAAGCTATGTCAGAGATACCTATTCTGCGCATCTCCAAATGAGCCGAAATTTTACGGAGAGTTATTTATGAATATATAAAAATATTGGAATAAAGAACCACCGGAGGGGGTCACCCATGCGCCCACAAGGCACCAGGGCGTGCCACCCCCTCCAGGCACGCCCGATGGGTAGTGAGGACCCAGGCCCACCTCCGGTGCCCATCTTTTGGTACATAAGGTCTTTTGACCTAGAAAAAATAGGGGGAGGACTTTTGGGATGATGCGCCACCGTCTCGAGGCGAAACTTGGGCATGAGCACTTTAGCCGTTTGGTGGAGTGATTCTGCCGGGGGAACTTCCCTCTGGGAGGGGGAAATCGAAGCCATCATCATCACCAACAACCCTCTCATCTTTGGGAGGCAAATCTTCATCAACATCTTCAACAACACGATCTCATCTCAAAACCTACTTCATCTCTTGTGTTCAATCTTTGTATCGGAAGCTCAGATTAGTACCTGTGGGTGACTAGTAGTACACCTTGTAATTGATGCTAGATGGTTCATTTGGTGGAAAATTATATGTTTAGAACTATTATGCTATTTAATATCCATCTGATCTTGAGCATGAATATTATTTGTGCATAATTGCCCTTGTTCTTGAGGCCACATGAGAAGTCATGTTGCAAATAATCATGTGAATTTGATATTCATTCGATATTTTTATGGTATGTATTTTGTGATTCCCTTAGTGGTGTTATGTGAATGTTGACTACTTGACACTTCACCATCTTCGGGCCAAAGGGAATGCATCATGGAGTAGTTCTTAGATGATGGGTTGCTAGAGTGACAGAAGCTTAAACCCTAGTTTATGCGCTATTTCGTAACAGGCTGATTTGGATCCATATGTTTAATGCTATGGTTATATTAGTTTCTTAATTCATCTTTGGTAGTTGCGGATGCTTGCGAGGGGGTTAATCCTAAATGGGAGGCTTGTTCCAGTAAGAACAACACACAAGCACCGGTGCACCCACATACGATATTATCAAAGTAGCGAACGCGAATCAAGGCAACATGATGAAACTGACTAGATGAAATTCCCGCGTGCCCTCAAGAACAATTTGCTTATTATAAGAGATCGTTTTGGTCTGTCCTTGCTGCACTTTTTTTACCATTACCATTACTTGCTCATTACAAATTATCTTGTGATCAAAATATCTATTACCTAGAATTTAATGCTTGCAGAAATTACCTTGTTGAAAACCACTTGTCATTTCCTTCTGCTCCTCGTTGAGTTCGACACTCTTATTTATCGAAAGGACTACGATTGATCCCCTATACTTGTGGGTCGTCAATCCCTATAATCCCTCTATCCACCATCCACTTTGCTCAAAATTTCTATCTTGTAGGCAAGGCTTGTCATATTGACACAACCTAGTGTAGAACATTTAAAAATCCAATTTTTACAATGTAACCAACTCCCCTTATATCCTTGCTACAGAAGTGTAAATTTCACCTAATAAAAATGAGACAAAGCTGCTAAAGCGGAATAATTTAGCAGTTGTTTTTCCCACCAGCAACGTAAATTCGCATGACTTGAATATCTCATCCTAGTAACAACATAATTTATCATAACAACATGACTTCGAATGCCAAATACTAGCAATCATAATTTATCATAACAACATGATCTTTCGTAGCAACAACAGTTCATCACAACGACAACATAATTTTGTAACAAAGATAATGCAACACAAGTACTTATGGAATAACTAAAGATTAGTTATAATTTTGTAGACAAATATACCCATCTTTTGGTGTTATGATCATCTAGCTTTGAGAATGTGAGAGAAATTTATCCATCCAGCTTGTTGTGTTGCTTCTTTTGGTACTTGAGAACCTGATGAAGCAAAAGGAGATAAAACTGTTAGAGCAAATAGCTTTGCTAGATGAACATTACTTATGTTTACAAAGGGAGTGATACGTATAAAAGCATAATGGTACATTTCGTCAAGTATTGCCGGAACATAGTAAGCATAGCATATGCAAAATGAGCATCTGCAATCATTCAGCAATACCAAACAAGTTGTAGGCCTACCACTTGCATATAATAAAATACAAATGCAGAGATACGAAATTATTTAGTTTAGATGAGTAGAAAGCCAGTGTTGGTAAGATCATCACTAATATAGATATAGTAGTACGACAACTGCAACCTTTTCTAGATAGATTTCAGTTTACAAAAGCAACATGTTCAGTCCTCACAACCAAGAAGTCAACAAAGAGTTGGCAATCTTCTACCTCTCAAACTACTACTACTTCTACTTGCAAGTAAGAAAAGTTAATAATAGATAGCCACAATAGTCATAGCAACCGACCCATGAACAGTCTAGGAGGAGGTGAACTTGGTGAATAACATGAAAATTAATTCAGGCTATATAACAACCACTATCAGCACCAAATTTACAAGATGGGAGCGCACATCTAACTACAGCTCACCTGTTTAGACGAGGAGAGGAAGAGGAACATGCAGAACTAGCTACAGAACACACAAAACACCTTTGTTATATGGATATTTACTAAACCTAACAACCAATCATATGACGACAATCGGCAATGATGACGATCAAATGATCATCTCCATCAACTTGCTCTAGTACCGAGACATGCCACCAATATAAACTGGATTTTCCATCAGTAGACCATGGATTTGTAAAATTTACATTAGGATAACCATCTAGTAATTCGAAATCACACCAGAAAACCAGTAACCATAGTACAGAAAAAATGTTTCACTGTTTTTCTAAAATCTAAGTTTCCAAAATTAGCACACATTTAGTCACCACCAACAAGCCAACAAAGCATCGACAACCATGTTAATGCTCAGTGACAGCGGTCAGTTAAACAGGGCCATTCATCGATGCGCTACTCTATTCTGCACCTAATGCAGAAACATCCTACCGACGGTGGGTCATCAGCCTAGAATCTTACATCATTACTACTAAAGAGCACCATTGTCTGGCAGTGATTACTAACAATTACATGACAACAGAAATCTTAGCTTTCAAAAGCAACACCATTCTTAATTCAGTTCTTATAGGCAATGAAGCATGGGCAACCATTCATCAATTCCCACCCAGCACCAGCACTACTTCTACTTGGCGATAACTAGAGAGAAGAACCACATCTAGTATTAGATACATGCAATTGAATGTAAGAACTTGGTGACGGCCTTGGTGCCCTCGAAGACGGCGTGCTTGGCGAGCTAGACGGGGAGGCGACGAGGATGAGGCGGCAGCCATGGCCGGGCGGATGGAAGAAATCCAGATGACGAGGGGAAAGGGGGAGGCGAGGCGATGGGAGATGAGAACTTCCCATCGGGTGTATGCTAGAGGATGTACGCTGGCTTCGAGGTGTCGGGCAGCGGTGTTGATAGCTCGTATCTACGTCGATATTTTCCCCAAAGAGGAAGGGTTGATGCAGCACAACTATGGTAGTTATTTCCCTCAGTTATAAAACCAAGGTTATCTAACCAGTAGGAGAACCAAGCAACACTATGTAAATGGTACTTGCACACAAAGAACAAATACTTGCAACCCGACGCATAAGAGGGGTTGTCAATCCCTCTTGGGTAAAAGATTGGTAAATAGATAGATTGGTAGATGCAAATAGAAAAACGGCAAATGAAATTCAGCGAGGTATTTTTGGGTTTTTGATAATATAGATCTGAAAATAAAAGATGCAAATAAAGAAAAAAATGAAAATAGCAATATAGATCTGAAAATATATGATGGGAAAATAGACCCGAGGGAAGTAGATTTCATTAGAGGCTTCTCTCGAGAAAATAGCATATGGTGGGTAAACAAATTACTATTGGGAAATTGATAGAACATTGAATAATTATGATGATATCTAGGCAATGATCATTATATAGGCATCACGTCCAAGATTACTACTATTACTCCACACATCGACCGCTATCCAGCATGTATCTAGTGTATTAAGTTCATGGAAAAGCGGAGTAATGCAATAAGATCTATTCATGTAGGAATAGCCCCCATCGTTTATCCTTAATTGCCATGATACATGCATGTCTTGCTGCCCCTTCTGTCACTAGGAAAGAACACCGCACGATCGAACCCATGACAAAGCACCTCTTCCCATGGCAAGAAAAATCGATCTAGTCGTCCTAACTAAACCAAAGATTTGAAGAAGAAATATGAGGCTATACGTAATCATGCATATAAGAGATCAACTAAAACTCAAATAACTTTCATGGATATAGATCTGATCATAAATTCAAAGTTCATCAGACCCCAACAAACACACCGCAAAAAGAGTTACATCAAATAGATCTCCAAGAGACCATTTTATTGAGAATCAAAAAAGAAAGAGGAATCCATATAGCTACTGCCTACGGAACCGTAGGTCTACAATGAACTACTCACGCATCATGGAGAGGCACAAATGAGGATGACGAACCCCTCCGTGATTGTGTCTAGATTGGATCTCGTGGTTCTGGAACTTGCGGCGGCTGGAATTGTATTTCGTTAACTCCCCTAGGGTTTTTGGAATATTGGGGTATTTATAGAGCGAAGAGGCTGTGCAGGAGGCCACCGATGTGGTCACAACCCACCAGGGCACCCCTCTGGCACTTCTTTGGCCCAAGTTGTGTCTTTTGGTGCATAAAAATTCTCCAAAAAGTTTCGCTACATTTGGACTCCGTTTGGTACTGATATTCCGCGAAGTAAAAAAGCAAGCAAAAAGCAGCAACTGGCACTAGGCACTATGTCAATAGGTTAGTCCAAAAAAATGATGTAAAGTTGCTATAAAATGATTGTAGAACATCCAAAAATGATAATTTAACAACATGGAACAATAAAAAATTATAGATACATTGGAGACATATCAGCATCCCCAAGCTTAATTCCTGCTCGTCCTCAAGTAGGTAAATGATAAAAATAGAATTTTTTGATGTGGAATGTTGCCTAACATGTTCATCACATATTCTTTTCTTTTGTAGCATGGACATATGGACTTTTACATGGTTCATAGCAATAGTCTAGTTTTGACATGAAGATTTCAATACTCAAGCATATCAACAAGCAACCATGTCTTTCAAAATATCAACACTAAAGAAAGTTATCCCTAGCCCATCATTCTCAATCATGGATCCATTCATGAAACACACTCGCATATTAGCTACATCCAATGCTCAAGTATGACCATAGTGCCCCTTAGTTCGTGCTTTATAAGAGAAGAGGAGACTCAAATAAAAATACAAATTGCATAAAGTAAATAGGCAGGCCCTTCACAGAGGAAGTAGGGATTTGCAGAGTTGCCAGAGCTCAAAGCTTAAATTGAGAGATAAAATTTTTGGGAGGCATACTTTTCCCGTCAACGGAAATGACCGAGTAATTCCAACACTATTCATGCTAGATATAGCATAGGCGGTTCCCAAACAGGAAATAAAGTTTATTGCTTTTTCCATCATTATTTCACAATCCATGGCTAGCCATATCCACGGGTGCCTTCCGTACCAACACTTTCCAAGGAATTTATTTTTTGACAACATAAAGTAAATTTCTTTTTCATTTCGGGACTGGGAATCCCTATTACCGACGTACTCTCGTGCAATGACAAGTGAGTAAACACTCATTGTGAGAATAACAAATCTAGCATGAAAAATATTAGCCACCCCTTGCCGCTTCATGAGCGGTACGAGCACACAAAAAGGAAATCTATTTTGGCAATTAGAGATGGCACATACAAATTTTCTTAGGATGGAAAGGAAATACCGCATATAGGTAGGTATGGTGGACACATATGGCAAAACTGGGTTTATGGATGTTGGATGCACAAGTAGTATTTCTACTTTGTACAAGTGGAGGCTAGTAAAAAGATTGGGAAGCAACCAACCAAGCAACGAAAAATCACGTAAGCGAGCATTAAGCATAACTAACACCAAATAATGCACCACAAGTAGGATGTAATTTCATTGCATGACTATTGACTTCTGTGCTTGCATAGGGAATCACAAACCTTAACACCAATATTCTTACTAAAGCATAATTACTTACCAATATGACTCACAGATCATTATCATCGTATCTCAAAACTAATACAAAGATCAAGTTTATTTTGTCCAATGATCTTCATGTAAGTTTTTATTATATTCCAATTGAATATCAATCACTTTGGGACTAGTCTCATATGTTGCAATTGATTTTGACAAGCTCAAACAAATCTAAGTGAAGAACATGAGCATAAAGATTTTCATCTCTCAAAATAATCAAAGTGAATCATGAGAGAATTTCTTTAAAAATTTACTAACGCTCAAATAAATCTAAGTGAAGCCTGACAGCATTTCTTCAAAAATACTAAAGCACACCATGTTCAAAAAAATATAAGTGAAGCACTAGAGCAATTCCATAGCTCAAAAAAAATTAAGTGAAGCATAGAGCAATTCTAGCAAATCATAGCATAAATTTGGCTCTATCAAATAGGTGTGTCCAACACGGATACTTGTGACAAACTAAAAACCAAAACAAGCAAAGACTCATATAATACAAGACGCTCCAAGCAAAACTCATGATATGTGACGAATAAAAATATAGCTCCAAGTAAAATACTGATGGTCGTTAGAAGAAAGAGTGGATGCCACTGGGGGCATCCCCAAGCTTAGTTGCTTGTTCCTCCTTGGATATTATCTTGGGCTCCCATGGGGCATCCCCAAGCTTAGGCTCTTCTCACTCCTTATTTCTCCATCATGATCTCACCCAAAACTTGAAAACTTCAATCACACAAAACTTAACAAAACCTTTGTGAGATCAGTTAGTATAAGAAAGCAAATCACTACTCTAAGTAATGTCGCAAACCCATTCATATTTTATTATTTCACTAGTACAAATGCCCGTGCGTTGCAACGGGCGAAAAATATCGTAAAACCTTCTCCGTGTCATAGTATGCGCCATTCGTAAAACCTACTCCATGTGTGATAGTATGTGCCATTCATAAAACCTGCTCGGTGTAATAGTACGCGCCATTTGTAAAACTTGTTCCATGTGTGATAGTATGCGCTGTTCATAAAACCTGCTTCGTGTGATAGTCTGCGCCATTTCTTATATACGGTTCTGATAAACATCAGTAATAAGTTTATACTATTATCGCTTTTCGAAGTATTAAGTGTGGACGTAAAGAAGCCACCTAAGATCCTTCATGTGATGAAAGAGTACCGGTGCATGGAATAGTCTAGTAGTCAGTTTTATATTTTATTTACCACAAAAACAAAAACATTTCTTTATTTTATAATAACTAAACAATTTTGAAATTTTAATACTTTTATTAGAATTGAAACATGTTTTGAAAATGAACATTTATTTGAACACATTTTTTAAAAAGAGAATTTTTAAAATTTTGTGATCAATAGTAAATGTTTTTTTAAGTCATTATATTTTTTGGGAATTTTATGCATTTATTAAAACATGAACATATTGAAAAGCATTCATTTTTTAAAGCAAGAAGGATTCGAAACACTCTTTATCTTTAAAAAACCATACTTGCTGGGTGTATGCAATTAGAAAAAGGATTTTTGTTGTCCATACCATGTAGTATAAATTTGTGAAATACGCAGGGATGTCCTTTGATGGCGCCTCCGTCAGCTTAGTAGTATCATCGGGTGGAAGAGGAATGGTGTAATTTTTTTAGCAGGATAGAGACGGTAGAATTGTTGTATACTATTCATGAGTTTAATAACTAACCAAAAGTTTTTCTAGAATTCAAAAGAATTGCAATTTTTTTGATGAAAGAGTAGTGATGCATTGAAGTGAGATCCTTTATATACAATGTTTTGTTAATATTTAATGGCAAACAGGTTTTTACTTTGTTAATTATTTTTTAGAAAATGATAATTCTTTGATTTTCAAGATTATATTTCATTCCTTTTCTTTTGCACTATTTGAACTTGGCCATCATCACCATAAAAAGCAAGCTTTTCTTCTGTTCCCCATCACAAGTCAATTTTGGGTGGATTATAAAGAAAGAAGGTAATTTCAAAATGAAACATTGTCACATTCTTTCTACTCTTCATCGCTCCCTCTCACCTCCTTCTCTGACCAGCGATGTCTGTGACATCCAGAGTTGAGAAATATCTTAATTGCCAGTAAGTCCCTTTGAGCTCCAAATATCTTCTTCCTCAAGGAATATTTGTTTTCCGTATTTCACTCCGGAGCTGCTACGAGTCGGCCGGTGGATCTTTTTAAAAGACCCGCCGCCTCGCGAGCGGTCGGATTTGGGGGATTAACTGGCCGAGGGTCACCTTCTAACATTGCACCACATGTCGCATTGCCGGGTTTTTTTTTGCAACATGGGTTATGTTGCGGAAATTTTTGCAACATAAATACAGTTGCAAATTATTTTTGCAAAAAATTTCTTCTTGCGATTTAATTTTTTACAACAAAAGGTTTCGTTGGAATTTAAATTATTTGTATCAAAGGTCTTGTTACAGTTACTTTTGCAACAAAGACCTTGTTGCAGAAACTCGCCGTAGTGAGCAGCAAGCAGTGACCACTTCACCCCAAAAAAGGCTGGTGCTTCCTCGGGACGGTGGAGCGATGGCGGCCGCAGCTCCTTGCGGTGGATGCGGACGTCGGTGCTCCCTTGCGACTGCAGATGCAACTTGAGTTTGGGCGCAGCGCGATGGCCTATGTTCATGGTGGAGGTGGGCGACTGCTGCGGCGCCCACCCCAACAACCTGATTAGCATGTTGCCGGTGGCGAGCGGTGGTCCATGCAGCATGAGGAGGCATCGACTTGACGGGGAGCTTGAGAGGAGCACGGGCGGCCACTGCTTTGGAGGGCATCCGGATCGAGATTCCGCAACACATCGATTGTTGCAGTGGGGAAGATTGCAACAACAACTCAGTTGCAAAACGTTGTTTAGATAATACGTTGCTCCTAGTCTTCTCATTTAGATTAGATCCAACGGCCATAGCTATGGCGGACGCACGCGTCATTACCCGTCGGGTGATTCAATCATTTCCATAAACAACAACAAGTAATTATATAAGTGCTCATTTAGAAGATTTTTTTTTGCAATGGGTGCTAGCACGCATAGTCCAGTAGCTTCTCCATCGAGTGCCATTAAGAAAGTGATACTAAAAAGCCATTAAAAAAGAAACCACCACCGAGATCTACTACAGCAGTGGACCATTCCACATCGCCATTCCATCTCCAGTAGCGTTGCTGCTCTTCTTCTGCGATGATCCGATTTCCTCGGTCGTCTCTCGCCTGCGACCGATGATGGGTGCGGGAGCTCGGCTTGGGTGTGGTGGTGGCTGCGTGCAGTGCGGCTGCCCATGGAGTACAATTTTTCTGAATCTTCATATGGGCTCTCTTCTCCTTCTTTAAGATTTAACTCGAATGGCAAATTTGTTGTGACCATTTTTCTCTGTATAAGCTGGGCACCCAGTGCTGCTATTTCTAATTTATGCATGACCTTCCTCTCGGCCTCCTCTTGGCCTCCTTCGGCCTCGCTTCAGAATTATCGATTGAGCTTTTGTTGGCTTGTTGATTCATGCAACTCTGAACGTATATAAGTTGCTAGGATTTGATGTAAACAGACGGGGTGGGACTAATAATCAGAATCTGAAATTTTTTAGGACGGGCGGAAGAAAACTCTGTTTGCTGCCTCGGTAAAGGAGGGGAGGTCAGATGGTGAGTTCGAACTATTTTAGCGGCCCATAACTAAATTTTTGGCCCCATTGACTTACGACGCTGCAAATAACATAGAGAAATTGGACGAGCCACTACCGGACTCGCCACCTATGCCGACGGCCCTGGGCCGTCAGCATAGGCCATTTCCCATCGGCATACATCTATGCCTACGACTGCCGTCGGCATAGATCACGTCAGCATAGTCTTGTCAGACCGTCGGCATAGTCTAGCCATCGGCATAGGGGCCTATGCCCACGGCTTTCCTTTGGCCGTCGACATAGTTTAACCGACGATAGTGATTTTCACCTGACGGCAACGAACGGCGCCGTCAAAAGCGCTGACGAATCACGGGCCGCCAGGTGGCACAGGTATGCCTACGGCAAAGCCGTCGGCATAGGCTAAAATCTATGCCGATGGCTTTACCGTCGGCATACCTCTGCCACGTGGCCGCCTCTGGTGACTCTTGGCAGCAGGGACATGCTTACAGCAAAGCCGTCGGCATAGATTTCCGCCTATGCCGACGGCTTTGCCGTAGGCATATATCTGCCACATTGCAGGCCCTGGGAAGCCCTGTGCACATCTCAGCCATAGGTTCCACATGGCAGCTCCTGGCATCTCCCTGTGCGCGGATATGCCGACTGTTAGGCCGTCTGTATAGCTAGCGAACGGACGAACGACGACATAAGAAAACGGACGAAATTACCTAAGCAAGAAGCAATCAGCCATTTATTATTTTACTAAAAAATATTTATATATTTATTTATTATTATTTATTATTTATTATTTAAAGCAAAACGACATGTTTCCTATCGTATACCATAACATAGCTGAGTTGACTCCCATGATCTATACATGACAGCGAGGTCTGGAGTTCGAGTCCCTTGGGCCTATTTTTTTTCGTTGCTCCTCCATTGATTTTGAAAAAAAATTGAGAGGAGGCCTACCTCGGAGAAAAGTTGTATGGGTATGGGCTGGACTAAAGCAGGCCCAAGTCTGCCATCGTGCTACCACAGAGGCAAAAACGAACTGTTCTGTTAGTACCACATCGGTTAATTGTAAAACATAATCGAAAAAGCGTATTATGACTGAGCGAAAGCGTATTGTGACGGTGAATCCAAGAAGTCAATCCATGCTTTATTATTAGGGAAAAGATTATACCTACTGTATTCTAATTTTACGCTTATACCCCCCATACAATTCATAGATTCATCAAAATAAGCACACAATGCAATGAAAATAGAATCCGTCAAAAATGGAATAGTATGTAGTAATCAGGGAACTTCGTATATGTCTGTAACTTCAAAAATTCTGCAAATTTTGGACAACATGGGCAATTTGTATATCAATCTTGTATAAAACATTCAGATTAAAAGCACGTTTATGTGATTTATGAAAATTATTGGACTGGACGCAAAAGCTTCTTGTTTTCAACAAGATCCAATCAACTATCACCCAACATGATCCCAAAGGCTTAGCTTGGCACACAAACTAATTAAAACATAAAAACACATATAATCAGAGGCATATTTTCATATTTATTTCAAAACAACAAGAAAAGCAAAAAAGCAAAAAGATAAAGATTGGGTTGCCTCCCAACAAGCGCTATCTTTTTACGCCCCTAGCTAGGCATAATGCATAGATTCAAGTGTTGTCATCTTTAGTTATCCATAGGATGCCCTCCTGATTGATTTATATGGTGGATCAATTCTTGTTCTAGGGAAGTGTTCCATACCCTTCCTTCATTTAAACTGAAATTTAATATTTCCTTCTTTCATATTAATCACGAGACCTATAGTGCGCAAAAACGGTATACCAAGAATAATTGGACAAGATGGATTGCAATCAATATCAAGAACAATAAAATCTATTGGCACATAGTTCCTATTTCCAAGAATAAGAACATCATTAATTCATCCCAAAGGATTTTTTATAGTAGAATCCGCCAAGTGCAAATTAAGAGAACATTCTTCAATGTCGGTAAGACCAAGCACATCACATAAAGATTTCAGAATTGCGGAAACATTAGCACCCAAATCACATAAAGCAAAACACTCATAACTTCTAATTCCAATTTTTCTTCCAAATCTCTCATCATGGCATTGACAATATGTTTAGTAAAAGCTTTGTTTTGTTCATAGGCATGGGGTGAATTTATCATGGATTGCAACAAATAAATAGATTCGAACAAAGAGCAATTATCATAATTAAAATCTTTGTAATCCAAAAGAGTGGGTACATCACTAGTTAAAGTTCTGACCTCTCCAAACCTACTTTTATCGATTTTTTCATCAAGATTTTGACCCTCCGAAGTATCCGGATGCCTTCTTGCTAAAGTTGACTCTTCTTCAGTCCCTTTATCATCAATTTTAATTTTGTTAACCAAGGAATCAATAGAAGAAACACCAATTACTTTAAGATCTTCATTATTTTTATGAAAGCAATCACTAGAAAACGCTCTTTCTAAAAAAATTCTCTTTTAGCTCTAAGCATAGTGGTTCTTTTCTTACTTTCATCCACAGAATCATATAAAGCTTTAATTCATTCATGAACTTTGGGTACAAAAGCTTTCAACTTGACATTTTCTACATGGTGAGAAATTCTATCAATGCTTCTAGACATATCATCAATTTTATTCAAGTTTTCTTCTATCGTAGTATTGAAAAAAATTGAGCATTGATAAATTCTTTAATATTATTCTCAAGATCAGAGACATTCCTATTATTATTGTAAGAGGAATTACCATTGTAACTACCATAATTATTAGAGTAATTTCCAGAAAAAGGCATAGGATATTACCTCGATAAGCATTGTTATTAAAATTATTTCGCGAGAAAAATTCACATCTATGGGATAATTATTTTGATCAATCATAGTAGACAAAGGCACATCATTAAGATCAATACGAGCTCTTTTATTAGCAACCAATTTCATAAGAGCATCAAATTTTTCATTCAAAGAATTTATTTCTTCAACCGAATTAACTATTTTACTAGTAGGTGCTCATGCCATTGTGAATAATTTGCCATAATATTATCAAGCAATTTAGTAGCTTCACCCAAAGTAATTACCATAAAAGTACCACCTGCGTCAGAATCTACAAGATTTCTAGAAACAAACTTCAATCTCGCGTAAAAATTTTGTATGGTCATGCAAAGATTTAAACCATGAGTAGGAAAATTTATTAACATCAATTTCATTCTTTCCCAAGATTGTTCAACATGTTCATGCTCAATTTTCTTAAAATTCATGATTTGAGTTCCAAGGGAAATAATTTTCACGGGCAGAAAATACTTGGTAATAAAAGAATCCTTGCACTTATCCCAAGAATGATACTATTGCGAGGCAAAGAAGAAAACCAAATTTTTGCACGATCCCTCAAAGAGAAATGAAATAATTTCAACTTCACAATATCATTGTCCACATCTTTTTTATTTTGCATATCGCATAATTCTACGAATGTGTTTAGATGGGACACAACATCCTCATTACACTACAAAAATACACTTCCGTGATGATACGAGTTTGTCACAGTAGGTCACATTTTCTGTCATGTATGTATATCCATGATGATTTTATGACAGAATCAAGATAGTCATGTTGTTGTAGAAGTGTTCCATGACATTACCAAAATTATCATCACGAAAGTGTCCACTTCCATGATGATAAATCGCGCGTAATAGAAGTGCTTTCGTCAAGGGTGACCGACATGTAGCATCCACCGAAACAAGTCGTCGTTAAGCTATTGGGTCCGGTTTTGGATCCGATAACCCGTTAACAGCCCAGACCAATGGGGATTTTCCATGTGTAAAATTCTCATTGGCAAGAGGAAACACATGTTGCTTCACCGTTGGGACAGATGTCATCCACTCATTGGACATGAGGCCCCTATGATATGTCAACACGTGGCACAGCCCAACAGAGGCCCATTCCGGTGAAAAGTTCGTCCTGTTAACGGCCTGTTCGTATATAGTCCATTTACGACCCGCTAACTCCTGGCCCGTTACGGCCTATCGAAATTAAGCCCAGTAGCTTCATCTGGGCCGTCCAATATAATTCCAACCGTTGTAACTTCCGGACCATATAAGGCCCTCTGTAACTCTCGGCCCATTAAAGGCCCGAGATGAAACTGACCCATAATGAATAGTGTATCGCTTTATACCCATTAACGGCCCATTATTCCATCGACCGTTTCCAGCCCGTGTTAACTTTAGGCCTTCTAAGGGCCCATTAGAATTCGGTTAGTTACGGTACGTTACCCGCATGTTCCGTTTGTGGGCCAAATTCAGCCCGTGGTTACATTCGGCCATTTGTGGCCCGTTAACCCGTTGTGCTGTTTTCATAGCATTATTAAATACGGCCTATTAACGGCCCGTTATGGTCCACGAATAGTACGACCCATGTTTTGAGTTGATTATACACCCTGTAGAAGGCCCATGGATCCTACGGCCCGTAGAAGACCAATGGATCCTACGGCCCGTAGAAGGCCCATGGATCCTACGGCCCGTAGAATGTCCATGGATCCTATGGCCTATAGAAGGCCCATGGATCCTACGGCCCGTAGAAGGCCCACGGATCTTACAGCCCACAGGAGGCCCATGGTTACAACAGTCCGTGTGTTGCCATGATTCTTGTGGCCTAGTTACCAAAAATAGGTTATTGTGGCCACTAGAAAAATGCGGAAAAAGAACTGCAGTGACTACAAGTAAACAACTAAACAAGACAATAAAGAAATAAATAAGCAAGCAACTAATGCTAGCATATTACAGCTATTACACATATTACATCCACTAGGCATCAAAGTTCGCCACCTGTGCAAATATATGGAACAAAGCAGCATATTACCTACACTGGCCGTCAAAATTGGCCACCAGTGCAAATAAACGAGGCAGCAAAACAAGTCCATAACTGAAACAACTTCAAAAGAGCTCAAGAAACGTTATCCTGGGTATCCACCATGCTAACAATAAGCTTAGCAAGCTTATTAGCTTTGTCCTGCTTGGCACTAAAATCCTCCAACGCTTGTTGTTGCACCAGAAAGTATGCATTTGAATGTTGTCGGCGTTCTGGGAACGGGGGTCCCCAGACTTGCCTGCCTACGGCCTGCGGCGTGGCTCAAGTGGGGGCCCAGTGCGGCCCAGCTTCATCAGCTCAAGCTCAAGACCCTCGTGAGGGGCCAAGCCTCGCGGGGTGGACAACAGGAAACTTCCTCAGGAGCGGCCTCATCAGGCAGGCTCCCGAGGAGGCGGAGAGATCAAGGCAGGGTACCTCGCGAGGAACCTGTGACGCATGCCATGACGATCGAGACCAGGCGGGCGCCGGCCTGCGCAGTGTCCTTGTTTCCCCTTTGGTGCAAAGGGGGCAAGCACAGGCCAAGGCATCAGGCAAAGGTTACCGTTTCGGTGCAACAAGACCAAGACCAGCAGAACGGCAAAATGGAGGTCATCGTGGAGCCCAGGACAGCGTCATCGTCAGAACCTTTGGCAGCCGGAGACCAACTTTAGTCAGGATAAGTGTACTAGATGTTCCCCTTCAAAATGGTCAATTGTTGGCGCCCTTCCCGCTCATTATTTGGGAAGAGGCCCAGGGCCACCCTCTATAAATAGAGCTAGCCACCACAGGGCAGAGAGACGGATCGATCAGAGTAGAGGCATCTAGAAAGAGAGAGAGGTCAGATAGGCACCCAAGAGGCGACTGAACTCACCCAAGCAGTTCATCGCACCAGCTCAAGAACAGCTCCTCGCGAGGCTGTTCCCCTTTGTACTGTTCATCATCAACCCCCGAGGCAATTCACCACACCACAAACTAGAGTAGGGTATTACACCAGAACAGTGGCCCGAACTAGTATAAACCTCGTGTCCCTTGTGTGTTCTTCTTGTCAACTTAGATTCCTTGCGAGCCATCGAGACACGAGCTGGTAAGGGAAAGATCTTCGCGCGCACCCCAGTGTTCGAACCTCAAGGGTCTGCCGGAACCCGAAATCCTACATTTGGCACGCCAGGTAAGGGTGCGCCGGAATATTTCTTCTGCCGTTCGTGTGTGATCTTCCGTCGTGTCCATGGCAGACGCTCGCCGGGCTCGCGCTGAGCGTCGGGCTGCTCTTGCCACCCGCGTCGCCCAGACGCCGCCCGTCGGCGGTCGCCCCCGTCGGTCCCCGTCGCCTGCCGCCAACGCCGCCACCGGCCCGGTGGGGAACGAGTAGCGGGCCTCGTCCCTGCATCCTTCGGTGCAGCGGGAAGGCCGCACCGCCACGCTGTCGCTGACTCCAGCCGGTTCGTCGTCCCACGCCTGTCGCGCCCCCACGGACGCGCATGTCGCGCTGCTCTTGGCGCATGAGCTCCTGCACTACCGTCCCATCGACGACCTCTACGAGGACTGGCTCGCCCGCATCACCGAGCTTGTCAGCGCTGCAGGGGGCTCTCCTATGCCAGCCATCTCGCTGCCTCGCCCTCCATCCTGCGCGGGAGGCGTGGATCAGGAGGTGCCTCCGCCACCTCCTCCCCAACAAGGCACTTTGGCTCCAAGGCGAGCGGCCCCAGGACAAGACCCTCCGCGTCCGGCGCCCGCGCGACAAGAAAGGAGCTGCCAGGAAATCCCTCGTCCCCAAGAAGGCACTCGTGTGCTTCCGGCAGCGGTGCGCCATGACCGCATCCCTGCACCACCGCGTCAAGACCCCGCGCTGCTCCAGGCAGCGACACGTGGGAACTTCCAGTAGCAAGCCCAGCACCAGCATAGGCCTCCGGTGGCCACCGCAGGCTGTCGCGCCTTCACCTCCGAGCTACGCAGTGTTGCGTGGCCCGGCAAGTTCAAACCGAACCTGCCTCCTCGCTACGACGGTACTGCAGACCCCGCGGAGTTCCTCCAGCTCTATGAGCTGGGCATCGAAGCCGCCAACGGGGACGAAAAGGTCATTGCGAACTGGTTTCCCATGGCGCTCAAGGACGGTGCCCGCACCTGGCTCCTGAACCTGGCTCCTGGCATGATCTCATCCTGGGACGAGATGCGCACCTGCTTCATCGCCAACTTCAAAGGCAGTCGCGAACGGTCCCCAGCCATGAGCAACCTGCGCCGCATCAAGCAACAGCCAGGAGAGACCCTGCAAAAGTACATCCAGCGCTTCAACAACACTCGTCTCAAGATCCCCAGGGTGACTGTGGAGGCCATCATCTCAGCCTTCTCCAATGGCGTGCGTGACATGAAGATGAAAGAGGAGCTAGCAATCCATGAAGACCTGAGCACATCCCTGGAGCTTTTCAACTTGGTGACCAAGTGCGCCAGGGCTGAGGAGGGTCGCCTCTCCCTCCTCGAGCTTCCGGCTGCCGATCCAGAAGATAAGAAGCCCAAGGTCAAGGACGTGAAGTGCAAGGGGGCTGTTGTGCTAGCAGCGGAGCCAGACAACAAGCGAGGAAGGGATCAGCCTGAGTCATCCAAGGGTAGCCGGTACTATGTGTACCTGGTCCTCCACACCCACCACACCAACGAATGCCAAGAGCTCAGGGTCATGCAAGACGGGCGTACCGGTCAACGCCCCGACCACAACGACAGGGGCTATGGCCGAGGAGGAGGAAGAGGTGCATGACGTTGGGAAGACCGTGGCCCTCGGCAAGGGTGGCACGACCGACCTCGCGAGGACCACTGGCAGGACCAGCCTCGCGGGGGAGGTTGGAGGGATCAGCCTCATGAGGACCGCCCTCAAGGCAACGCATGCCTCCCTCCTCTGCCACCACCACCGAGGAGGAATGAAGACCATCATCAGGACGAGGGGGCTGGGGGCTTCCAGGAGCCGCACACAATCGCTTGCATCCTGGGCGGCGCTCAGGCCCCAGCCTCTCAGTGCATCTTCAAGCAATTCACTCGCAAGGTGAATGCAGTCCTCCCCAAGCTTGAGGCAAGGCGCCCCCTCAGGTGGTCTGCGTGCGCTACCACGTTGAGCTCAGCGGATCAGCTCAAGTGCGCAGCAACGGCTGGATTTGCTCCCCAGTCATCAGTAATGTGCAAGTCACCAGGACCCTCATCGATGGCGGCGCAGGACTCAACATCCTATCCGTCGAGACATTCAACCATCTCCAAGTGCCATATGATCAGCTTCATCCAACCAAGCCTTTCTCAGGAGTCATTGATGGTTCCACCGTTCCTATAGGGCAGGTTCGCCTTCCAGACACCTTCGGGCAGCTCACCAACTACCGCACCGAGCTCATTGACTTCGACGTCGCACACATTCGCCTGCCATAGAACGCCATCCTCGAGTACCCAGCCCTGGCCAAGTTCATGGCAGTGACTCACCATGGCTACAACGTCCTCAAGATGCCAGGAAGCGGTGGAGTCATCAAAGTGCCTTGTGAGGAAAGGGATGCTGTGTGTTCTCTTGAGCGTGCCTTCCAGGCCGCAGCAATCGAAGACCCAGATCACAGGAGCGGAAGGCTTCCCGAGGCGGCCCCCAAGAAGAAGAAGGCTTCACCTGGCCCAAACCCTCAGGAGGCAGGCACCTCCGGAGGCGTTGCACCAGGATCCGTGCCCGTCCCAGGGGCGCCTCCCTCTGTCGCATAGGAAGGCGTGCCCGGCGCCCTCCTTGGGCGACGCTCGGGGGCTCTCTCCTGGAGGGCCACTAACATTGCCAAGGTCACGAGGGAGGCGCTCGGGCGCCACTTGGAGGCATGTTTCAAAGCACGTTTCCCCCAGGAAGGTGTGAAGCAAGGAGGACCAAACCCTCAGGAGTTCATCGCGAGGAACATTCAAGAGCTACAGGAGTCAAGAGTCATCTGCGGTAGCCGCCACCTACCCACCGTAGCCCCACATCCAGGCGAGGATGGTCGGCTGCGTGTCTGCATCGATGTACCGGGGCTCAACCGAGCCGCGTCTCAGGAGCGCCTCTGGCCTTCGCGCATGGGGCGTTGTGAGGGTCCACCTCATAGCTACGTTCGCATTCCCTTCAGCCTGCCGAACGCGGCTGCTGCTCACCAGCTCTTGATGAGGAGCATTCTGGAGGCTCAGGTGGCCTGGCACTGCTCGTTCCTGGAGGAGATGGAGATGGACCTTGTTGGGCCGCGTGGACCTCTAGAGCCTCCCGAGGCTCAGGGCTCCGAAGGCTCGTGAGAATTGGCTTCTTCACCACGCGTCGTCCGCTACTTCAGCATCCCTTCATCTTCAGTCGTATCAGGTGACATCTTTCAAGTTCCGTTTTGAGCTGGGAGCGCCCATAGGGCTGCATCATTCCCAGGTCGCGTGGGTCCATCCCTGCGGCATGTATCTATTTTGCTTATACTCTTTACCTACCTTGTTGGGGGCGCCCCTCAGGCTGCACTATCCCCAAGCTGCTCGGGCCTGACCCAATGGCGTTTGCCTTTTTCGCATCTATCTAAATGGATCTGCTCCTCCGCGCTTAAACCTGATTTCCATGGTTATCGTCTGTTGTTTATTGAGGACCTCTCCGCTCTAATGCAAAGCTCTTGCACGTTAAAAGGGGGGAGCCTGACCATCGCGACTCATGGGCTCTTACTGGCTCTCCATCCCTCACCCCCTGGAATTGACCCACGGCATCGCGACCTATCATACCAGCGGCGGCTGAGCTCGCTCGAGGGCCGGGACCTGAGGACGTAGAGCATTTGCATTCTAACCATCCTGCAGGAATACACCATTGATAAAGGCCCAGAGCCAGGCACAACCCACCTCGAGGTAAGGCCTCGTGAGTCCCGCGCTGGCTCACAGGTGCCGAAATACACCTCTCCTAGCCCTACCGTGCCGGCCACGTGTCAGGGCGGGGTTGTACACGCCCCGGGGGCTCCTCCCAAAGGGGAGCCCCCTCCCACGCACCAGTGGAAGCACCATGCTCCGCGCTGGCTGACAACACTGCCGAGGAGCGGCTATGCCCGTACACATACGGAAGCACTATGCTCCGCACTGGTGATTAACAACTGAGGGCGGCCCACGGCCGTATCAACCTCAAGGAGCCGAGAGCTCAGTGTTCGGCTCCATCGCAACGCCTCCCCTCGGGAGTGCCGCGCGAGGGGGCTGGACACGGGGGCTGCGCCCGGGCCACGCCTGAACGCACGCCACCCAGCCAGGTCCCTCGGACTTGGTCGTCGCGCGCCCGTCCCTGAGTGGAGCCAAGGTATGAGAACTCATTTGAACGTCAAGGGGGAATCCTGAGCATCGCGACTCAGGAGCCTAACTGGTCACGTAGCCCCTCACTCCTTAGTCCCGTCCTGGTTTCCATTCGGGGCTAACGGCGGCTGAGGTATGCGCGGGGCCGGGCCCTATCAACGTAGAACAACAAATCCACTCCTATGCCTCCCTTCCCTACTTGTTGTTTGCGCGTCAAGGGGGACTCCTGAGCATCGCGACTCAGGAGCCTAACTTGCCACGTAGCCCCTCACTCCTTGGAACCGTCCTGGTTTCTGGTCGGGGCTAACGGCGGCTGAGGTATGCGCGGGGTCGGGCCCTGCCGACGTAGAACACACGCAAAAAGGTGGGAAAAAATGCAAATTCAGGGAATTCAAAAGCAAATATTACAAGCCATAGATTGTTTCACGAATGCCAAACACAAGTTTAAACGCATCCACGAGCCATGGTGCATGTTGTAGGAATTAAAACGGAACGGAAGCTGCGGAGGGATCACTTTCCAGTGGCGTTGCCGCCTGTGATGGAGTCACGCTGGGCGGCTCCGCCTCCTGAGGCCGCGGAGCTGGTTGCATCGCGCCTGGGCAAGGTGCTGAAGGCGTGGAACCTCCCCAGCAAAGCCTCGGCTCGGCCTTTCACGGCCTCAGCAGCAGCAGCGGCAAGGTCGCCGCTCATGGGCTCCAGCAGGCTATCGAGGTCGGTGTTGGGGACGCGAAGGTAGACGTGGCTGAGGACACGCGTCAGCGCCGTAGAAGACAGGGCACGCGCCTCGGCCTCCATCGTGGGGCCAAGGCCGTCCGTGACATCTTCTAGCACGCGGACCAGGAAGGGAAGAATCTCGCGAGGCCCTAACCCAGCAACACCTCAGCTGCCGCCGCATAGGCCCGACACTTCGCCGAAGACTACCCCCAACCTACAAGATAAGTCACGCAAAAACTGAATTGACTCGGTACTAAGCCCTCGCCTATTGCACCTCTGTCACGGCGACGCTGCCAGCCTTTCTTGCCCAGCGGAGGCTGCTTGAGCGCTAAAGGGGACCTCCTGAGCATCGCGACTCAGGGGCTCTTACTGGACCTTGGGCCGCTCACCTCCTGGCATTGACCACGGCATCGCGACCTGGCATACCAGCGATAGCTGAAGCTTGCCTGGGGACCGGGACCTGTCGGTGTAGAGCACCAAGCCCTCGTGAGGAAAGAAAGGGGGAGCCGAACCGGGACAGGACAAGCATCTCGCAACGATTCATAATAAGGGTATAATATTCACAAAAGACATGGCCAGCGTCTTGCATACCCCGTGGGGTGGTACTAGGGTTCGTCGCAGGGAACAAAATGTGCTAGTCCTAAGGAGCAATAACGGTGCGCGCCTCCGCGGAAGACGCCATCATCAACAGTGGGCCGTCAGGTGCCGGCGCCAACCCCATATAGATCAGTGGCATCGGCGGCCTGATGCAGCTGCCCCGCTCTGGGCGAGACGTGAGCTCGGGGGCTCGTAGCTGTCGTCGCTTGTCTCCGGAGTCGCGAGAAGCTCAGCGGAGTCGCTGGACCCTCTGGCTCCTCCGCTGCTGCCTGAGGAGCTGTTGCGGAAATGGTGGGCAGGCCTGCTCCTTGCCACTGCGGTGCTCCGGCCACCTTCCTCGGGGTAGCATTCCATCCGGCGTCCTTCCGCGTCGAAGACCTTGAAGAACAGCAAGGAGGCACCATCGTATTCGAGGTGGATTACGAGGGTGCCCCCTGTCCGCCAGACCCGGGCGATCTCGCCCCAGCCATGGGTCAGGAAGGACCTGCCCAGAGAGACAACCTCGACCTACGCTCCGGTCATAGGGGTACCGCAGTCCGCGTGCTGCAGCAAGAGCTCGAGAGGTCCCCTTGGCAGGATCTCGAAGGCGAAGGAGGGAGGAACGCGAATCCAGGATCGAGGAGGCATCCGCGAGAGGAGCCCTCGGTGTCGGATTTCGGGTTCCGGTAGACCCTCTAGATTCGAACACTGGGGTGTGCATGGAGATTTCGCCCTCTGCCTACCTGCACCTCACCGCCTCGCTATGATCTAAGCAATCAAAGGAACAACACAAGAGACACAAGGTTTATACTGGTTCAGTCCACCATTGTGGTGTAATACCCTACTCCAGTGTGTGGTGTGGTGGATTGCCTCTTGGGCTGATGATGAACAATACAAGGAAGAACAGCCTCGCGAGGGTCTGTTCCTGGCTGGTGCGATGAACTTCTAGGGGGAGTTCAGTCGCTCTCTGGATCGATGCCCCTACCCTGGGAGTGGCCAGTCCTATTTATAGGCAAAGGCACTGGGCCTCTTCCCAAATATTGAGCGGGAAGGACGCCAACAATTGGCCATTTTAAAGGGGAATATCTAGTACACTTATCTTGACTAAAGTTGGTCCTCGCCTGCCAAAGGCTCTGGTGGTGATGCCGGCTTGGGCTCCACGATGACCTCCATCCTGCCGTTCTGCTGGTCTTGGTCTTGTTGCACCAAAATGGATGCCTTTGCTTGATTCTCTCGACTACACTTGCTCCCTTTGCACAAAAGAGGAAAGAAGGACACTGCGCGGGCTGGCGCCCGCCTGGCGCCCTTGGTCGTCATGGCTTGGATCATGGGCACCTCGTGAGGTACCCCGCCTTGATCTCTCCGCCTCCTCGCGAGCCAGCCTGACGAGGCCGTGCCTGAGGAGGCTCCTTGTCGTCCACCCCACGAGGCTTGGCCCCTCGCGAGGGTCTTGAGCTTGTGCTGACGAATATGGGCCGCGCTGGGCCGCCCCTTGAGCCATGCCACAGGCCGCAGACAGGCAAGTCTGGGGACCCCCGTTCCCAGAACGCCGACAGTAGCCCCCGGGCCCAAGGCGCGCCCGGACTTGGCTGAGCAGAGAAGCGAAGGGGCAAGTGCGAAGCGCCGCGGGCCCTAACAGCCTGCGGCCTTGGGCGCCGCGTGGCAGTTGATTAGACGTGGGCGGCCCTGCTCCCCCACGACTGCTCGGCAACGATGTGAACTGTCAGGTCCCTGCATGCAAAGCGGGTCATGATTACCTGTGGTCATGGAGGCCGGCGGTTGGCCTCCTCCGGCTATAAGTACGGGGGCGGCGCCTGCCCTTCCGATCCATCCCTTCTTGCTTCTCCTTTTTCTTCATGGCTCCGCCAAAAAGGTTCTCGGCCGCGGAGAAAGGAAAGGCCCGCCAGGTGGAGCTTGACTCTCCTCCACCCAAGCGCGGTCGAGGCCGTCCCCGCAAACACCCTGCGACTCCCATGGTGGCTCCCCGCGGTCGCGAAGGCGATCTTCCGCGTGGTGGAGGACGGCTGGCCACTGCTGGGGGACGCGCCACGGCCGTGCGACCCCCTAGGCTGTGCTCCCACTCGGCATAGGTACTGCCGAAGTTCGTTGTGTGCGCGGCGGAGCTGGCCAGCACCCGGCTCCAACTTCCTCGCTTCCTCCTAGGTGAGGTTCCGGCTGGCGCCCCGGGCGGCCTCTGGCTCCAGGTGGACGGTTGCTGCGGCCGAGCCTCCTGGGCTTCGCTGGAGGTCTCCGCAGCCGAGAGCTTGGCCCTGACCCGCTGCTGGCAAATGTTTGCCCGAACGCGTGGTCTGATCCGGCGGTGCACCCTGCACTTCAAGTTCGACGGCAATGCCACCCTCTATGCGAGGGTGTTCGGGGAAGACGGTCGCCGCGCTAGGTGTTGCCCTGAGAACGACGATCGTGGCCATGGGTCCAGCCCCGGAGACGATGAAGACGACAGCGCGCCTGTGGTCGGTGGCGGTCGAGGTTCATCGAGCTTCGACGGCTCTTCTTCGGGCAGCGGCTCCTCTAGCGGTGGCCGCGATCAACCTCCGCGTCGCCGCGCCCGCCTGGAGGGAGGGAACGGGTCCGCCCGCCGTTGCGCTTCGGTGAAGCGCGAGACGGAGTCCTCCTGAGCTCCGGAGGCGATTCGAGTCTCCCCCGCGAGTTGGTGTCGGGCGAGTCGCGCCTGTTTTGTTCTTTTTCTCTTTCCCTGTGCAAAAAGGCAGTAGTGTAGGGCCCCGCGAGGGTGTGCTTGGACTATTGCTGTTTAATTATCGTACTGCTTCTGCTATTCTGGTATTGTGCCTTTGTGCCGCGCGCCTGCACGCAGAAATTACTTAGCTCGGGGGGAGGGCTTGTCGTGACCCTTGCTCCCGGGGCTGAGGCTTCGTCGAACGTTCCATGTATTGCGAGGGTTAGTCTGGAGAGGTAGTTCCCAGCCTCAGCCGTGGAGGCGATCGACCCAGGTCCTGTGTTCGTGTCGCGGTGCCCGTGGGGCACGGACAGAAGGGGTGCTCCGGTAGTGGACCCGGGTTGGGAAGCCTCGAACGACAAGGGCAGAAAACACTCGCAAGGGTGCCCGCGGTGCCCCCTCGTGAGACTTGCACGAGAGAAATCGGGGCAGGAGAGCGAAAAGGCAAGGAGTCACAAACAAAAGATGACAACAACTTCAGCAAAACCTCGAATGGGGATCAACAAGCCAACTACAGAAAGCAAATGAGAACAGCCGCGTCCGGCACCTAATCTAGTCTTCGACGTCTTCTCACTAGCGCGGAGCTAAGTGCTGCCTCTGGGCGTGGGAGGGAGCCCCAGGGCCTGAGGCCGGCGCTCCTGAGACTCCGGGGCGTGTACATCCCCAAGTCATTATTACGTGAGAGTGTCACGGGCGGCGAGCTTCACAGGCATTGGCCTTCTTCACAGGCTCCAGGCCTTTCTCGGAAAGATAAACCTCACAGGCGTTTGCCTTCTTCACACGCTCTGGGCCTTTTCCAAAATGCAACATCTTCACAGGCGTTCGCCTTCTTCACAGGCTCTGGGCCTTTTCCAGAACGCAACATCTTCACAGGCATTCGGCTTCTTCGCAGGCTCTGGGTCTTTTCCAAAGCGCAACATCTTCATAGGCGTCCGCCTTCTTCACAGGCTCTGGGCCTTTTCCAAAACGCAACATCTTCACATGCGTTCGCCTTCTTCACAGGCTCTGGGCCTTTTCCAGAACGCAACATCTTCACAGACTCTGGGCCTTTTCCAAAACGCAACATCTTCACAGGCGTTCGCCTTCTTCACAGGCTCTGGGCCTTTTTAGGGGTAAAACCTCCGGAGGTGCTCAATGTTCCACGCGTTCTGGACGGGACCCCCTCCTGAGTCTCCAAGCGCGCGGAGCCGGGCCTGGAAACATGAACAACCTTGAACGGGCCCTCCCACATGGGAGAGAGCTTATGCAGTCCCTCCCTGGAAAGAAGCCGCCTGAGCACGAGGTCCCCTACCTCGAGAGACCTGGGGCAGATGTTGCGGCAGTGGTATCGCCGCAGCGCTTGCTGGTATCTTGCCGCTTGGAGTGCGGCTTCCCATCGACGTTCCTCCCCCAGCACGAGGTCCGTCCCCCACATGGCGTCCTGCTGCGCCTCGTTGAACGCCAGGACCCGTGCAGAGCAACGTCTGACCTCATGAGGGAGGAACGCTTCAGCTCCGTAGACCAGGAAGAATGGGGTCTCGCGAGTCGGCTTGGCCGCGGTCGTGCGAATAGACCACAGCACGGCCTGAAGCTCGTCGTACCAACCTCGGCCGCAGGCCTCCAACTTCTTCTTGAATGTCCTGGTCTTGAGGCCTCTTAGGACCTCCGCGTTGGCCCGCTCGGCCTGACCATTGCTCCGGGGGTGTGCCACTGAAGCGTAGCATACCTGCGTTCCAAGGTTAGCACAGTATGTTTTGAAGAGGTTACTGGTGAACTGCGAACCGTTGTCGGTGATGATGCAGTTTGGCACCCCGAACCGGCTCATGATGCCCTTGATGAACTTGACCGCAGAACTCGCGGTTATGGTGCGGACAGCTTCCACTTCAGCCCACTTAGTGAACTTGTCCACGGTGACGTAGAGGTAGCGGTAGCCCCCTGGCGCCCGAGGAAATGGGACCATGATATCCAGCCCCCAGACTGTGAATGGCCATGAGAGGGGTATAGTTTGCAGACCTCCAGCTAGCTGATGGATCTGCTTGGCGTGGAACTGGCAGGCCTCACAAGCCTTCACCAGTTCGACGACATCATTGAGCACAGTGGGCCAATAGAATCCACTGTGGAACGCCTTGCCAACGAGGGTCCGCGACGATGAATGATGCCCACAGTCTCCACCGTGTATATCCGCCAGCAGTTCCTTCCCTTGCTCCCTGGAGATGCAACACAGGGACACATCATTCGGTTGCCTTCGGTAGAGCTCTCCATCTCTGATGCAGTATGCTGTGGCCTGTCGTGCCACGCGCTCCACTTCCTCCTCCTTCTCTCGCAAGATCCCTTGCGTCAGATAGCTCCGGAGCTCCGTGATCCAGCACCCCTCCTGAGGCTCCATTGTCAAGAGAAGACATGCCCCTGAGGCCGGGCCACAGACTGGGGCTCCCGAGGCTGGCGGCTGGGGGAGCTCCTCCCGAGGCTGCATCGCGCTTGACAGTGATGGCGTTGCCGAGGGCTTGAAGAGCCGCTCTTTGAAGACGCCAGGCTCCTGAGGTAGTCGCTTGGATGCTCGCCTGGCGATGTCATCAGCCTCCTGATTGGTGCCATGGGGCACGTGCTGTAACTCCAGTCCCCAAAACTGCTTCTCCATCCTGTGGACCTCCGCATGGTTGGCTTCCATGTGCTCATCCCTCGGTTCATATACTTTGTTGGAGAAGTTGACGAGGAGTTGTGAATCAGCCTTGATGGTAAGACGCTTTACTCCGAGGGCAGCCACGGCCTTCAGGCCTACTATCAGGCCTTCATTTTCTGCTATGTTGTTGGAGACCTTTTCTCCGCGCTGGAAGAAGAACTGCACGGCGTAGTAGAGCTTGTCTTGGGTAGGATATATAAGCACCGCACCAGCCCCTGCCCCGTGCCTGGAGAATGCCCCGTCGAAGTACATGACCCAACCGTCCGGCGCCTCGCTTCCCGGGGAGATGGATCAATCCTCATCAGCCTTGAGGCCCGGCGCAGCCGTCCACTCTGCCGTGAAATCTGCCAAGGCAGCCCCCTTGATGACTCTGGTTGTGCTGAATTCGAGCTGAAACGCTTGCAGTTCAATGTTCCACTCAGCGACTCTTCCAGCTGAGTTAGGGCTCCTGAGCACCCTTTCCAAAGGGTACGCTGAGACAACCTCGATGGGGTGGCCCTGAAAATAATGCCGCAGCTTCCGGGAGGCCACCAATAGCGCGAGGAGAAGTTTCTGAGGCATGGGGTACCGTGCCCTTGCGTCCCGCAACACTGCACTGACGAAGTACATAGGATGTTCAACGAGGTTGGGAGCGCTGGTGTGGATGGCGCCCTCCGGAGACCGTGGCGCCTCCTGAGACGGGGGAGCCCCCAGCGGCTGGTCGCTAGGGGGAGGGGTTTCCGCCGTCTCGAGTGTGTTCCCCAGTGGTGGTTGATCCTTCTCGGCTATGGCGGTGCTCACTGCGGGTCTTCCTTGTTCATGGTTCGCCTCGACCCAGGTAGATGTCGTGGCTTTGTTCCGACGCTCCTCCCTAACCGCCACCAGGGCTGCGCTGGCGGAGTAGGGAGTGGCTGAAAGATAGAGCACCAGGGGTTCCTGAGGGCGCGGGGCCACCATTACCGGAGGGCTGGTTTGGTACCTCTTGAGGTCTTGGAACGCCTTGTCTACCTCTTCAGTCCATTCAAAGGGTCCTTTTTTCTTCATCAACTGGAAGAAAGGCATCGCTCACTCCCCCAACTTGGAGATGAAGCGTCCCAGTGCTGTCACGCACCCAGTGAGCTTCTGCATTTCTCTGAGGGTCTTTGGTGGGCTCATGTCCTTGACCGCCTTGACCTTCTCTGGGTTAGCCTCGATGCCTCGGTGGGATAGGAGGAAGCCAAAGAGCTTGCCTGAGGGGACCCCAAACACACAATTCTCTGGGTTGAGCCGCAGGCTCACGGCCTTGAGGCTCGCAAAGGTTTTCTCCAGGTCTTGTATCAGGGTCTTGGCATCGCGAGACTTCACCACAATATCATCTACGTAAGCCTCAACGTTCTTCTCGAGCTGCGGGCCCAAGGCGATGTGCATCAGCCGCTGGAAGGTCGCCCCTGCATTGCACAATCCGAACGGAATGCATGTGTAGCAGTACACCCCACACGGGGTCAGAAAGGCCGTTTTTTGCACATCTTCTACCGCCATCTTGATCTGGTGATACCGGGAGAAGGCATCCAAGAAACACAACAGGTCACACTCGGCGGTGGAGTCAATGATCTGATCGATGCGGGGGAGCGGAAACGGATCTTGCGGGCAAGCTTTGTTGAGATTGGTGAAGTCGACACACATACGTTCCTTCCACCCTTTCTTCGGCACAACGACTGGGTTGGCCAGCAAATCTGGGTATCGGACCTCGCGAATGACCCCTGCAGCTTCCAACTTGCGGGTCTCTTGGACGATGAAAGCCTGCTTTTCCGTGGACTGCCGCCTTGCTTTCTGCTTCACGGGTCGGACATTGGGGCACACATTGAGGTGGTGCTCGATTACGCCTCTAGGGATCCCCGCCAGCTGATCGGGCTCCCTTGCGAATACCTTCTTGTTCGCGCGCAGGAACTTGACCAGGACCTCCTCCTGCTCGGGCTCGAGGTTGGCGCCTATGGTGAAGGTGGCGTCAG
Organism: Triticum aestivum; assembly: GCF_018294505.1. Taxonomy (NCBI): domain Eukaryota; kingdom Viridiplantae; phylum Streptophyta; class Magnoliopsida; order Poales; family Poaceae; genus Triticum; species Triticum aestivum. Next base: position 460,524,842 of record NC_057813.1, on the reverse strand, counting down.
TGGATCCGTCCTCGTCAACCAGCACCTGCTTGGTTTCTGCCTTGTCTTGGGTGAACAACTGCTTCTTCTTGGCCGGCGCATCCCCCTTGGGCTCAGGGGCGAATGAGTCGGCATGCTGCACCGCCGCCGCCGCCTTGAAGGCGAGCTTGAGCACTTGCAATGCATCCCCGGTGTCTCCGCACAAGGTGAGGACGCCGCTGCTCCCGGGCATTTTCATGAGGTTGTACGCCGGGTGAGTCGCACCAATAAATCGGGCCAGCGCCGGGTAGCCGAGGATGGCGTTGTATGGGAGGCCGATGGGGGCGATGTCGAAGTCGATTAGCTCCATGCGGAAGTTGTCGTAGGTGCCGAAGGTTACCGGGAGGCAGATCTGCCCCAGGGAGCTGGAGGACCCACCCCTGACGCCCAAGAAGGGCCGGCTGGGCCGAAGCCGCTCCGGTGGTATGTGGAGGAGGCTGAAGGCTTCAATCGAGAGCATGCTGAGGCCCGAGCCGCCGTCGATGAGAGTCCTGGTGATGGCCACCTGGCAAATGGTGGGAGTGCACAACATCGGGAGTGCGCCCGAGCAGGCCGAGTTGGAGGGGTGGTCCTTCGAGCTGAAGGCCAGATCGGCCTTGGGCGCCGACCGACCTGAGGGAGCCCCCTGCCGCGTGGAGGTGGCACCGACCTGGCGGACGAATGGATTGACGTGGCGGCCCGAAGGTGGCGCCTGCAAACCGCCCAGGAGGGCCGCGACGACCGGGGACGCCGGCGCAGCGTGCCTGGCGAGGAAGAGGTTGCGCAGCTATTCCCAAGGGGCCACTGAGGCCGCCGGTAACTTGTCCGGCGACCGCACCTGTGGCAAGGCTGGGGCCAAGGCTCGGAACCCCTGGCCCCCGCGCTAGCACAAACAACCAGAGCGGACGGCACGCCACTCATCGCTGGGCGAGTCGTGGTGTCGGCGGAGAGCGGGTCGGCGGAAGGAGAAGCTCCGGCACACCCCTACCTGGCGCGCCAAATGTCGGATTCCGGGTTCCGGCGGACCCTCTAGATTCAAACACTGGGGTGTGCGCGGAGATTTCACCCTCTGCCTACCTGCACCTCACCGCCTCACTATGATCTAAGAAATCAAAGGAACAACACAAGAGACACAGGGTTTATACTGGTTCAGGCCACCATTGTGGTGTAATACCCTACTCTAGTGCGTGGTGTGGTGGATTGCCTCTTGGGCTGATGATGAACAATACAAGGAAGAACAGCCTCGCGAGGGTCTGTTCCTGGCTGGTGCGATGAACTTCTAGGGGGAGTTCAGTCGCTCTCTGGATCGACGCCCCTACCCTGGGAGTGGCTAGTCCTATTTATCGGCAAAGGCCCTGGGCCTCTCCCCAAATATTGAGCGGGAAGGGCGCCAACAATTGGCCATTTGGAAGGGGAACATCTAGTACACTTATCCTGACTAAAGTTGGTCCTCGCCTGCCAAAGGCTCTGGTGGTGACGCCGGCTTGGGCTCTACGATGACCTCCATCCTGCCGTTCTGCTGGTCTTGGTCTTGTTGCACCGAAATGGATGCCTTTGCTTAAAGCTCTCGCCTGCACTTGCTCCCTTTGCACCAAAGAGGAAAGAAGGACACAGTGCGGGCTGGCGCCCGCCTGGCGTCATGGCTTGCGTCATGGGCAACTCGTGAGGTACACCGCCTTGATCTCTCCGCCTCCTCGCGAGCCATCCTGACGAGGCCGTGCCTTAGGAGGCTCCTTGTCGTCCACCCCGCGAGGCTTGGCCCCTCGCGAGGGTCTTGAGCTTGTGCGTACGAAGATGGGCCGCGCTGGGCCGCCCCTTGAGCCACACCGCAGGCAGGAAAGTCTGGGGACCCCCGTTCCCAGAACACCGACACTCGGCGTGGACTCCAGGAGGAACAACGTGCACCGACATAACCCGCCGGCATCGACGGCGGCACCGTCGGTATCTCTCGGCGCCTTCTTCTCCAGGGCCCTCGATTCGGGCATACAAGGGCAGCAGAAACCCAGGTGGCGGCCGCTCGAACCAAGGCCTCGACACCTCCTGTCGAGCACCCTCTTCTCGGTGGCAGAGGACTAACCGCTTCTTCGGCGGAAGTGGGTCGGGACCCTCTCGGGGGGCCTTTCCCTTCTCTTCTGCAGAAAATCGGCGGATTGGTGCCATTGGCGTAAGGTGGAGCAAGGGCGAGGAAGAAGAAGAAAGGGGTTGCCTCACTGTCTTAAACCAAGACAGGACTTTGGGGTTGCCTCACTGTCTTAAAGATAGTTTTCCTTAGCTGTTTTATCATCTTTGTTGGAGACCAACAAGGATGTCTCACGATCCCGAACCTTATCTGCATTACTTCCTTTATCATTGCTTAATAATGCACTCTTCCCGAATATTCTATCAGCATTCTAAAAGAAGAAACAAGCAGACACATGACAAGTTTAGCATGTACTAGTATATGAAACTCATTTCGGTGAACCAGTTCATTAGTAACCTGGACAAGATTAAACTACCAAGTCTTCTATTGCCAAGTAGTACATTATAAAAGTATCAAACAAACATATATCTATGTCCTATGGTCACTATATTGTCTTGCCAAATCAAAATAGAGACACAGTTCAAATCATATCAGTTCAAGAGAAAGCAACACTGAAAGAATACAAAGCATGGGAAACTACACGACACAACAAGATTTCAGATGGGTACCACGGCTCTACATGTACAACAACACTATTGGCCCTGTTATGATGCTAGTGATATGCATGATATGAGATGTCAACTATATACACAATGGAAATTGAAATCAACAGAGCTATTTATAAGAGTAAACCTGTTAAAGAAACATGCATAAACATACCTGTTGTTCCATTGGAGTTTCCATTGGATCGTTCAATTTAAAAATAAGTTTCTTTGAGTAAATATAGTGATACAGGAGCAAAGCAGTATGCACGATAGCAATGGAATCTTAAATGTTAAAAGTTGTTCTTCAGGTTTAAGCACTTGTTCTACATGAACAGAGTACAGTAAGATGCAAGCATATATTATTTAAAATAAAATTAGCTCATAGACCTTAACACATTCTTGGTTTGGGACCAGTAAAGAACAAGGCGTTCCCAGTCATCATCCAGTAAATGTGTCTCAGGAGAACGTAAGGGAATTTGATGAGTTTGTTTGCCAGTGAAGTACGTTTTCTTTAGGTAATTCCGATACTGCCACCAAGCATTCTTGAAGATAGCAGAGGTATTAGCACAAGTTACCTCATCCTGAGTTTCCAAATCAGTCCTTATCTATAGGGAAAAATGGGAAAATTTGTCGTATTATAACCATCATGGAGGTAGCATGTATGGTACAAAGCAAAGAAATTGCCATGAATAACATTACTTACACATAACTCCTGGAGAATCACCTGGAACTGGCTTTTTCCTTCATCTTCAGTATAATAATTCATGATGGGAAGATACGCACATAGGATTTAACAACATCAAATTTGATAGATGCTAAACTATGAATGGCTGGTTGTGGTTTCTCCACAGGAATAGGTGTACTAACTGGTGGAGTTGGGGTTCGTCGTGGTAGTACTGGCGCTTTGGGCACTGGAGCTGCCTTACTAACTGGTCTTGTTTGGGAGCTTTGTGGTGGAGATGGTGTCGTGTCAACATGAACTGGGTTACTATCTTCTAGGGTTGGGGGTTAGATTGGGTGAAGCTGGTTCTCTGTCCACCGCAGTAGGGGTAAAATCTGCGAGAGTCTAGGTTATGTGTCGTAGGGCTGGTTCTCGTGCATGTACAACTGGGGTGCTATCTCCACCAAGAGTTAGCACCATTTTATTTGAAGACCGTGTTTTTACTCCGCTAGATACTGCCATCACCCGCTCCAATTCAAATGGCTGATAAATAGGGAACATAGTTGAATGTACAGACATTGTACGAGAGATGGATGCAATAGATAGTCTGGAAAAGAGGGCATTAAATATTTGACATGTATATTGTTTAACTAAAATGGATAGCATGAAATAATTTCACATATATGATGTCTATCTAAACTGGATAGCATAGCATAACATAATTCAAAGATATGATGACTAACTAAATAGGATCATATGACATAATTAACATACATGTTATCTAAGTAACCAGGATTGCATGATTTAATTCACATATGTGTTTTATGTGCTAAGCAGAGGGCATTCGCATATATGATGTCTGAACTAAGAACATGGTGTTGAATATTGTGTATATGATGTCTAAACTATGCAATGCAAGACACCATATGTATGATATGAGCAGTAGAACCATGCCAAGTTAGATCATACACCTCGGTGTGGGAATAGGACTGGTCATCTGTCTCTGAATCCATCTCTGAGGAGTTATTGGGACCCAGCAAGAGATCTGCTTCGACAGGTAGCACTGGCTGCTCTGAAGGCCTTGTTTTCACTCCAGATTTTTTCCATCGCCCACTCAAATGGTTGATTCACGGGAAGAGTAGTTTAATGTACAAACATTGTCGACAAATGGAAATTTAATGAAGAAAAGGATGGGCTAGATGTCATTCGAATATATGATGCCGGGTTAAACAGGATGGCATTGCACATTTCACATATATTATGCCTGGCTAAAAGACAGGAGACTGCATAATTCCCATATATAATATTGAAACTAAACAGGTGGTGTCGGTGTCAAAACCGGCGGATCTCGGGTAGGGGGTCGCGAACTGTGCGTCTAGGCGGATGGTAATAGGAGACAAGGGACACGATGTTTTTTCCCAGGTTTGGGCCCTCTCGATGGAGGTAAAACCCTACTCCTGCTTGATTAATATTGATGATATGGGTAGTACAAGAGTTGATCTACCACAAGATCAGAGAGGCTAAACCCTAGAAGCTAGCCTATGGTATGATTGTTGTCCGTCCTACAGACTAAAACTCTCCGGTTTATATAGACACCGGAGAGGGCTAGGGTTACACAGAGTCGGTTACAATGGGAGGAGATCTTCATATCGAATCGCCAAGCTTGCCTTCCACGCCAAGGAAAGTCCCATACGGACACGGGACGAAGTCTTCAATCTTGTGTCTTCATAGTCCGGGTGTCCGGCCAAAGGTCATAGTCCGGTCATCCGGACACCCCCTAATCCAGGACTCCCTCAGTAGCCCCTGAACCAGGCTTCAATGACGACGAGTCCGGCGCGCAAATTGTCTTCGACATTGCAAGGCGGGTTCCTCCTCTGAATACTCCATAGAAGATGTTGAACACAAGGATAGTGTCCGGCTCTGCAAAATAAGTTCCACATACCACCATAGAGAGAATAATATCTGCACAAATCTAATTTGCTGACGTATTCCGTAGCGTGACAACACGCCACGGCCAAGCCTTTATTCGAATCATTTTATTGTTCCACCTCAGCGCGTTTAGCGAGGCGGTTTCCTTGGCACGTCTTGTCAAAGCAGAGATCGTGTCCCATTATTCCGAGATTCTCATCAATACGAGCGTGGGTAAACCAACCGCGCCATTAACCGCGGCGCTTGGGAGATAAGCGAGTTTTATTAGGCTGGTGGGGGCTTATAGTTTCGGCCTCCCATATAAGGGGGTACGGATCCACCCTTTCCATTTACGCCTTCTTCCTCCTTTGCTTATCCATCCTTGCACACTTCGAGCTCTAGCGCCCAAGTCCGCACTTCCCACCTCAACATTTCTCCAATCATGTCCAGAGCGGGAGGTAGATGGATGGCCTCCTTCGTCACGGAGGGGAAAAACAAAAAGTTGAGGAAGGCCGGATACTTCTCTGACGACATTGCGCACCGGCTTACCGATGAGGGGCAACTCATCCCCACCCCTGGGCCCCATGAGAGGGTCGTGTTTCTCCCCCATTTCCTCCGCGGACTGGGCTTTCCTCTTCACCCGTTCGTCCGGGGGCTCATGTTCTACTACGGCCTAGACTTCCACGATCTGGCCCCGAACTTCATCCTCAACATCTCGGCGTTCATCATCGTATGTGAGGCCTTCCTCCACATCCAGCCTCACTTTGGCCTATGGCTGAAGATCTTCAGCGTCAAGCCGAAGGTCATGGGCGGCCGTCAAGAGGAGTGTGGAGGTGCCATGGTGGGCGAGATAGCCAACGTTACATGGCTTGAGGGCACCTTTGTAGAGACCATCAAAGGGTGGCAGTCGGGGCGGTTCTATATCACCGAGCCGCGTGACCCTGAATGGGCAGCGGCCCCCGAATTCCAATCTGGCATCCCTACTCAGCTCACATCTTGGAAGGAGATGGGCCTATTGTGGGGTCGTCCGGAAGAGGTGACCAGACTCCAAACCTGCGTCCGACACCTGGTGAACAAGAAGGTTAAGCTTGTCAACATAGTCCAAGTCATGCTCTTCTGCCGGATCCTCCCGTGTCAACGACGGGCCTTCACCTTGTGGGAGTTCGACCTGGCCCAGCACCAGACTCTGTCCCGACTTTTCGACACAAAGCATGAGGACGCTTGGAAGGTGCTGTTCAAGAGCTCCGATGTCTCCCCACCCGTCACCGAGGATCACAGATTCTGCGCCAAGCACCAAGCCACCGAAGTAAGCTTGCTTTTAGTCCTTCACGAGACACTTGATTTTCATAGTTTGATTTCATGTAGGATCTAAACTCCTGCTCCGTTGACAGGACTGGAAGAGGACATCCGGACAATTTGACTGTCCGGCCCCTTTGCCCGAAGGCCCAGCAGACGCATGCTTGATGAAGCTGCTGGTTCCGGCACCTCACGTGGTGCCGGAGAAGAAGGCCAAGAAGAAGGCCACGGGGACCCAAAAGAGTTCCCGGCGACTGGTGGTGTCGGATTCATCTCCTGGCAACCCCGAAGCACCCTCCGCCTCTGGGGACGAGGAGGAGGAAGAAGAGGAAGCCTCTCCCCCTCCAGCGGGGGGAGGAAAGAAAAGGAAGGCCGCCCCAACTGGGGAGGCCGGAGGGTCCAAGAAGGGGAGGACCCTTCTGCCGGACTACGCCTTCGATGTCGAAGACGGCGGGGAGAAATGGCCATCCAGGGTCAAGCCCCTGGCAAAATCGTAAGTGTCCGGATACTAGAATAACTTATGGCGCTCCCTTAATGTATGGTACCTTCTGATGACGAATTCAATTATGCAGTCCGCCCAAGGCTCAGCTTGGTGATTCATCGAGCGGCTCCCTGGATTCGTCGGATGTGAATAGCACTTCACTTCTGACGGCCTCCTCCCCTCTTCCTACGGACGACACCGAGGTGGAGTCCCAGAAGGGACTAAACCAGGAGGAGGTGGTCTTGGAGGCACCGCAAGGCAACCTCCGGGACTCCAGGTCCAAAGGGGGTAAGGCCCCAGAGGGATCTAAGTCCGGCCCCGGGACGGACACCGCTCCGGAACCAACAACGGTTCCAGAGTCTGGTAGGCGGCGCCTTCGTAAGAAAGGCGTGCCTATGACGCCGGTGGCCTCCGTCCAACCGGAGACGCCGGACAATTTGTTGGAGGTGCTTAACGGTGCCTCCATCGATGAGGAGCACCACACTGTTATGAGTGCGGTGATTCAGAAGGTTCAGTCCGCCAAGAGCGGGCTGACAAAAGCATGTACCAGCCTGCTAACAGGCTTCGAGGTATGTATTCAAAACATATAAAAATGTTACCACATAGACAGTAGCCCCTGATGCTCAGTTCGGTGTTCGAAAGAAAAGCCAGACTAAGGATCTAAAAAGATATAAGCAGGAGTCTAACATAAATATGTCGATATGGGAATGGAGGCTGCGCTGCTGACCTCTGTCGCACTGACTGCGGAGGTCGACGCATTCAAGCAGAACCTCGAGCGGTCCGAGAACGAGCTCAGCCATGCCAAGAAGCAGCTCGAGGACAAGGAGGGTACGTAATACCGTATGAAAATGTATATAGAAATACCTGGTTGCAAATAATGACAAGACCAATGTGAATGTTGCAGGGGCCGCTACTCATGGTGGCAACCCTGAAGGAAGCGCTTTCCAAGGCCGCAGATAATGCAGCCATGGAGAGCTCAGAGCGAGAGAAGCAAGAGGCGCAGGCGGCGGAGGTGCGGCAAGAGCTCGATGCTCTTGTGAAAAAACATGAGAGGTTAGAGCTTGACTCGAAGATTCGGGAGTCTGAGCTTGCCTCGGCACTTGAAAGCGCCAAATCTGCCAAGGCCGAAGCCCAAAAAGCCCTCCAGGAGATTGAGGCGATGAAAAAGATTGCGGCGGGTAAGGCATTCTTTATGCAAAGCAAGCATGTGAAAGTAAATTACCTGTTACTTACCCGAATCCGGATCTCTCCCGGAGCATTCACAGATCTGCCCGCAGTGTATCCGATGCCACCGCATTCTACCGGGCCGAGGAAGGAAGCTCGACGGAGAAAGTGTTCTGGTCCCAGTATGTTGAGGCCGGACACCCAGTGCCCTTGAGCGACTAGCTAAAGCAGCTGGTCGAGCTTCATAAGGCAGCCGAACAGGCCATGAAGGGCCTGATAGGCCGGCTGTGGCCTGGTGAGGTCTTGCCTTTGAGCTACTTTGGGCTGGTGCGGCGGCTGGTGGATGCCTGTCCACGGCTTGAAGTTATCAAGCGTTCCGTGTGTATCGAGGGCACCCATAGGGCTTTTGCCCGTGCTAAAGTGCACTGGGGCAAGCTAGATGCTGAGAAGCTGGTGAAGGATGGGCCACCGGAGGGGAAGGAGCATCGCAAGCCCGAGATGTATTATGAGGGCGTCCTGAAGGGTGCCCGTCTTGTGGCGGAGGAATGTACCATGGATGAAATTTTTGAGTGAACTCGCTCGTGTTTATCCTGTGCGCTGAAAACTTGTTCAGATGCGCTAAGCAACGCTTTTTGAATTTAAAATATTACCTTCTGTGCGGCCGTTTATGAAATCTGAGAGATGCAAGTCATCGGCTTCTACCCCCATGCCACGAGTGCTGGGGTGTTCGGGATAAACCTGAGCGCTCTTGTTCCCATTCTTGCGTCCATCTAGGGAGGCGCTCAGCACAACGAACAAGTTCATCGGACTTATAATGCTTTATCACTCTCACTTAGCCATAGAATTCTATAATTTTAAATTTCGGCGAAGCCCCTAGTATTCGGAAGACCGAGTTCAGGGCGCTATCCATGCCTAGGCCAGATAAATCCGGCTCCTCGCTCTAAGCGGCATAAGTCTTTAGGGACTCGAAAAACCTCGCGAATAGCGACCGGTCTCTCGCACTATCATGACGGTCAGTTTTAGCTTTCTCTACTGAGGTGTTACCCCAGCTCAACTGGGGCACAATCACAGTAGTTCTCCCAGCGCTACCTTAGCCAACATTGCGGAACATAAGGTACCAAAACATAGGAGCCGGGCAAACCCAACTATTGACCCAAGACATGATTCGAAGCCGATGCATATAGTGCTATAAGTTCGGGGTGCCGCACTCATGAGAGTGTTTGGTCTTCTCACACCGTATTATGGGGTGCTTAAGCACCTCGTGTATTGGTCGTACCAAAGTGTACGGTTGCATAATGTCATGACTGAACATATTTGTATAAAAATAAATGAATACAATAATAGATAAGAGCTATGTATTGTTTATTAAAAAGGGCTGCTATGAAAGCAGAACAATACAAATAGTGCAATAAGCAAGAGATGGGGTTATTTGACATGCCCCCCCCCCCCCAGGGGCAAGCTGCGAGATTTTAAGTAAAACAGGTATTTAGCTCGTTATAGAGACCACCTGGACATTTGACGTGGCTTGTTGTCTCCCTGGCTGTTGCATCGCGTGTTCGGCGAGTGTATTGCCGGACAGGCCTTCCGGATTGTTGGGTCCTGAAAGTATATATATAAAAAGGAAACGTCAGAATAGGGAGCCCCTAGTGCGGTTGAGCCGCATTCTGGGCGTGCCGTGGTTGGGGCCGCACCGCTATGCTGGCTCGGAACGTGCCAGCCGGTTTTGTTGTAGGTTTCTTCGGGCGCGCTTGACATTTTCCGGACGTTTAACACCTGGATTGGAGAATTTCCTTGAGAGGCTACTTTGTACTTCCGCCGCCAGGGCCGCCGTGTCCTCCTCCGTTCGGAGAGAGCGTTCGGTGTTTCCATTGACCGTAATGACTCCGCGAGGGCCTGGCATCTTGATCTTGAGATATGCGTAGTGCGGCACCGCATTGAATTTTGCGAATGCGGTTCGTCCGAGCAGGGCGTGATAGCCACTGCGGAATGGGACTATGTCGAAGATTAACTCTTCGCTTCGGAAATTATCCAGGGATCCGAAGACCACTTCGAGTGTAACCGAGCATGTACAGCTAGCTTCTACACCTGGTATGACGCCTTTAAAGGTTGTCTTTGTGGGTTCAATCCTTGAGGGATCTATACCCATTTTTCGCACTGTATCCTGATAAAGCAGGTTCAGGCTGCTGCCGCCGTCCATGAGGACTCTAGTGAGGTGAAATCCGTCAATGATTGGGTCTAGTACCAATGCGGCGAATCCGCCATGACGAATGCTAGTGGGGTGGTCCCTTCGATCAAAAGTGATCGGGCAGGAGGACCATGGGTTGAACTTTGGGGCGACTGGCTCCAACGCATAGACGTCCTTGAGAGCACGCTTCCGCTCCCTTTTGGGGATATGGGTTGTGTATATCATGCTCACCGTTCGCACTTGCGGGGGGAAGCCCTTCTGTCCTCTGTTGTTCGGCGGCCGGGGCTCCTCCTCGTCATCGCTATGCAGCCCCTTGTCTCTGGTTTCGGCACTTAACTTGCCTGCCTGCTTGAAGACCCAACAATCCCTGTTGGTGTGGTTGGCTGGTTGTTCGGGGGTGTCGTGTATCTGGCACGAGCGATCGAGTATCCGGTCTAAACTGGATGGGCCCAGAGGGTTTCTTTTAAATGGCTTCTTCCGCTGACCGGGTTTAGAGCCTCTAAATCCGGCATTAACTGTCGTATCCTGATTTTTGCCGCCATTAATGCGGCGCTTGTTCTTGTTGCAACGTGACCTGCCATTGTTGTCCTTGGTATCCGAATTGCCAGGGCTCTTGGTTATGTTATTGCTGCGAGCTAGCCAGCTGTCTCCTCCCGTGCAAAAGAGGGTCATTAGCGTCGTGAGTGCTGCCATAGATTTTGGCTTTTCCTGTCCTAGGTGTCGGGCAAGCCATTCGTCTCGGATGTTGTGCCTGAAGGCTGCAAGAGCCTCTGCGTCCGGACAGTCGACTATTTGATTTTTCTTGGTTAGGAACCGTGTCCAGAATTGTCTGGCCAATTCCTCTGGCTGCTGGATTATGTGGCTTAGGTCATCGGCGTCTGGTGGTCGCACATAAGTGCCCTGGAAGTTGTCAAGGAATGCGGATTCCAGGTCCTCCCAACAACTAATTGACTCTGCTGGCAGACTGTTAAGCCAATGCCGAGCTGGTCCTTTAAGCTTGAGCGGGAGGTATTTGATGGCATGTAGGTCATCACCACGGGCCATGTGGATATGAAGGAGATAATCCTCGATCCATACCGCGGGATCTGTTGTGCCATCGTATGACTCGATGTTTACGGGTTTAAAACCCTCGGGGATTTGATGATCCATTACTTCATCTATGAAGCATAGTGGGTGTGCGGCGCCCCTGTACTAGGCTATATCGCGACGTTGCTCGGATGAGCTTTGTCTATTGTGTTTGGCCTGGCCGTATTTATCGTATCCGGCGTGACGGTTATCGTCACGTGACATGGGGCGCCCATGCGATCTGTAGATCGATCTTGTTTGCCTTGCCTTATCCTCCAATATGTCTCGCAGGTCTGTTGTGTTTCCCTGTGCTCTGGTATTTTTGGAGCGGAGCCAGGGTGCGGCTTGAGTTGACGGCCGAAAGGCCTCTCTGTCGCGGCCACGGGGTGGCCGATCGGGCGCATCGTACGCTGGTGATATAGGTTTAGTTGCTTCCTCCTCTATTTGGGGTAGCAGCCTGCGCTTTGGGTAGCTCTTGGAGGGGCATTCGAGTTTATACTCTTCAGCCGCCAGGACTTCAGTCCATCTGTCAGCTAGCAAGTCTTGGTCAGCTCTAAGCTGCCGCTGTTTTTTCTTGAGGCTGCTTGCCGTGACCATAAGCCTGCGTTTGAAATGCTCTTGTTCGACGGGATCCTCTGGCACGATGAATTCATCGTCGTCGGGGCTTGCCTCGCCTTCGGAGGGAGGCATATAATTGTCGTCCTCGAACTCCTTGTCTACCGCTCTCTCATGAGGGCTGGCTCCTCCGTCCTCCTGCGCTGAATCCTGCTGGAGGGGGTTGTCTTCGGCACTGTCCGGGGTGTTGTTGTCTCTAGTGCCGGACTCGCCGTTTTTGCTTTGGTAGGATTTAGAGCGGCGCCGCTGACATCGGCGCTTGGGTTGCTTCTTGGAGGGGTCGTCCTTCGTTTTTTCATCGCCATCCCCTGCTTTGGGGGTGTCCACCATGTATATGTCATATGACGAGGTGGCTTTCCAGTGCCCTATAGGTGCTGGTTCTTGGTCGTCTCCTTCATCGGCGTCCATACCGTCGATGTCTTCGGAGTCGAAGTCAAGCATGTCGGTTAGGTTGTCGACAGTGGCTACGGAGTGGGTGGTGGGTGGGTTTCGAATTTCTTCGTCATCCACATCCCAATCTTGCTGACCATAGTCCGGCCAGGGCTCTCCTGACAAAGAGAGAGACTTTAGTGAATTCAGAATATCGCCAAAGGGCGAGTGCTGAAAGACGTCCGCTGCGGTGAACTCCACGATCGGAGCCCAATCGGGTTCGATCAGAAGGGGTGCGGAAGATTTGGAGTCCGGAACGGAGTCCGGCACCTTGGAGTCATAGGCCTCGCAAAGCACTAGGCTGGTGTTTGGCTCTATCGCCGTAGAGATTGCGGCTCCTGGGGCGGCGTCCAACCGTCCGTCCCCGACTGTCGCAGTCGGCTCCGAGCTAATGGTCGGAGCGGACACCTAAGCAGCGCTCTGGGCGCTGTCCGGCGGCAGAGCTAGATCATGCCCATCGTGACAGTGCGGCACGGTCGGCCGTGGCTCGAATCCGTCGAAGATCAAGTCCCTGCGGATGTCGGCCGTGTAGTTTAAGCTTCCAAGCCTAACCTGATGGCCAGGGGCGTAGCTTTTGATCTGCTCCAGATGGCCAAGCGAGTTGGCCCACAGTGCAAAGCCACCGAATACGAAGATCTGTCCGGGGAGAAAAGTCTCACCCTGGACCGCGTCGTGGTTGATGATCGAAGAAGCCATCGGGCCTAAAGGTGACGACACAGAGGAACTCTCAATGAAAGCACCAATGTCGGTGTCAAAACCGGCGATCTCGGGTAGGGGGTCCCGAACTGTGCGTCTAGGCGGATGGTAACAGGAGACAAGGGACACAATGTTTTTACCCAGGTTCGGGCCCTCTCGATGGAGGTAAAACCCTACTCCTGCTTGATTAATATTGATGATATGGGTAGTACAAGAGTTGATCTACCACGAGATTAGAGAGGCTAAACCCTAGAAGCTAGCCTATGGTATGATTGTTGTCCGTCCTATGGACTAAAACTCTCTGGTTTATATGGACACCGGAGAGGGCTAGGGTTACACAGAGTCGGTTACAATGGGAGGAGATCTTTATATCGAATCGCCAAGCTTGCCTTCCACGCCAAGGAAAGTCCCATCCGGACACGGGACGAAGTCTTCAATCTTGTGTCTTGTAAGTGCATCTAGTGCCACCCCTAGTTGGTTTTGGAGTATTGACGACAAAGTTGGTTGAGGGACTAATGCGTTTGTGAGAATTGCAGGATAACGCAGGTAGTGTCCCTCATTGATTCGGTTTACCTACCGGAGATGACCCCTAAAAATGTATGAAGACATTGACGACAATGGTGGTATATGAACATATTCATATTGAAGACTATGACATGAGAAGACAATGAGTGAAGACTATGGAGCGCGAAGACTGTGTTGTTTCGATTGTTTCTTTTTCTTCTTTGTTGAGTCATAGGAACCACCGCACTGTTAAGCGGGGTCCAAGTGAACCAAGTCAGAATGACTGAAGTTATGCTCAACCCAAATCCTATGTCTTCGAGCGAAGACAATGAGAGCAAATCTTATCCAGAGCTAGATAAGTCAGCTTTGCTTGTAGCCCAAGTAAAGTTGTCGTGTGTGTTTGAAATCTGACCGTTGGAACACGTGTCAGTTCCTTAGTGACCCAGGGTCATTTCGGACATATCAGGTCGGGTTGCCTTGTGGCTATAAATATCCCACCCCCTACACCATAAATTGGTGGCTGCTCAGAGTTAGTTTACGACTTTTGTCGTTTGAGAGCAACCCACCTCGAAGCCTTTGAGAGAGAGAAATCCTTGCAAGGACAAAGCCCAAACACCCAGAGCCAAAGAGTGTTAGGCATCACAGAAGTCTTTCTGTCTGAGTGACCTGAAGACCTATTACACTTGAGGACTGTGTATCCTCCAGTCGGTTAGGCGTCGCGTTCTGAGCATCCAAGAGTCATTGTGGATCACCGGTGAACGAAGTCTATGAAGGTTCGGAAGTCTACCTTGAAGACTTACCAGAGTGATTGGGCGAGGATTGTGTGTCCTTAGCTCAAGGGGAATAAGGTGAAGACGCGGTCTTTTGAGTTGAATCTCAGCCTCCCTAACCAGATGTACAGTTGTCACAGCAACTGGAACTAGTCCAACAAATCATGTGTCTTCAACAAGTGACTGGTTCTATCCTCTAACTCCCTTTACTTTAAGTCTGTCTTCGTGAAGTCATTGCCTATTTGTCATACCTGTTTGACTTCATTGCTTGACTACTATCGTTGATTAGCTTCATACTATCTTCCATCATGATCCTTACTACCAAGATTCCATTAGTCTTTGTACTTTCACGTTATTGCATACTTGACTATGGTTTGCTTGTTATAGCTTATCTTCCGCTGCATATCAATTAGGTCATTTCTATTGCTTGTCTTCGAAACTTCCATGTTTTGAAGACTTTGATAAAAATTGCCTATTCACCCCCCCTCTAGTCGATAACTAGCACTTTCAATTGGTATCAGAGCAAGGTACTCCCTTGTTCTGTGTGATTTGGTTTAACCACCTGGAGTTTAGCTATGTCGACTGCAGGGATAATCAAAGTCTCCGTTGCTTGTCCCGTGTTCGATGGAACTTAATATCCCTACTAGAATAATAAGATGCGCATGCATCTTGAAGCCATTGATGTCGACCTCTGGTATGTCGTCAAGAACGGCGTTCCCAAGACTGGTGAAGGTGTCACCCCTACTGATGTCAAGAAGTTCATTCAACTGGACTCTACTGCAAAGAACATCATATGTGGTCATCTGACCAAAGGTCAGTATGGCCGTGTGAGTGCTCTGGAAACGTCAAAGCTAGTCTGGGACTGGCTATCCAAGGTCAACGAAGGCGTCTCAACTCAGAGAGATCAAAGGATCAGTGTTCTTCGCAACCTCTTCAACCGCTTCAAGAAATGACAATGAAAATGTCCAGCTCACGTTTGATCGCCTCACCGACATCACAAATGAGCTTCAGGCTCTTGGTGCCACAAAGATTACCAAGCATGAAATCGTCAAGACACTACTGAGATCACTTGACAGCTCCTTTGACACCCTTGCCCTCATGATACAAGAATGCCCTGACTTCAAGACACTTGATCCGTCTGATATACTTGAGAGGCTCAACACACATGAGTTCCAGCTTTCTGAGAAAAGAGATATCTATGGTCCCAATTATGGCCGAACTCGCGCTTTGAAGGCAAAAGTTGTTTCCTCATCTGAAGAAGAATCTGACTATGGTTCTGATGATCCTGAAGACATTGGAAAGGAACTTGCCATGCTTTTGAAGAAGTTCCATAAGTTCACCAAGAAGAAGGGCTTCAGAAAGTCTCACGATCTAGCTCAAGAAATGATGAAGCTTCCACTCATGACAACAAGAAGAGAACATGTCACAAGTGCAAGAAACCTGGACACTATATCTCTGAGTGTCCACAGTGGGACAATGAGAAGAAGAAGAAGAAGAGCAAGGAATATGATTCTGATGACAAGAAGAAGAAGAAATCTTTAAAGTCTTCTTCCAAGCGCTCATCAAGGTCTTCATCACATAAGAAGAGCTCATCCGGCAAGGCTCGTTCTTTCGTTGGCAAGGAAATGGATTCAGAGGAGTAGTCTGCTTCTGAGGAGGCGGAGGTGGAGTCTGAAGAAGAGTCCGACCCTGGCGTTGCAAGTATGGCTCTAGCCACAGCCTATGTTGCCAAGTCCATCTTCAGCACTGAAGACAATGACTTCCACACCAACGCAGAAACTGATGACATGGATGATCCTGCTCCCACCTACTGCTTCATGGCACGTGGTGCCAAGGTAAAATCACGTGATGCTTACTTTCAAAGATCAAGTGAAGATGACTCTGATTGTGAATCCAAACCCAGCTACAAAACACTTTCTAAAATTGCTACTGAACAACAAAAGGCTATGGAACATACTCAAAAACTGTTAGACAAAAGCGATGACCTGTTGGAGGCGGAAATGACACGTTCACAGTCCTTAGTTGAAGATATAAAAAATCTTCATGCTAAGTACCAAGAACTTGAAAGTCTTCATGAGACGCTCTCAACCACTTATGAAAAGCTCTCCTATGATTATCTTCAAAGGAAGCAAGAGCTTGAAAAATTGAAAGCGGTTCATGAAGATCTTGAAAAGGAGAATGAGTCACTTCGCGCTCAACAGATCAGTTCCGCTCAGGATGGACTTGAACCACCATGTCTAAAATGCATTGAGCGTGATAACGCTACCTCTGTTGCTGAATGTTCTACTGCTGCTACTGTTGCATTGTCTTCAACTACAGATGTGGAAACTAACCCCTCTACGGAGGATACCACTACTATTGCTGATGAAAATGCTATGTTGAAGACATTGCTTGAAACATGGATGTATAAAAGTCTGAAAGGACATCAGACACTTTGTGATGTCCTCAAAAAGTAGATTCTGAACCGGAACCCTAGGAAAGAGGGTGTCAGGTTCGAGAGGAAAATGAATGTTGATGGTTCCTACTAGAAGCCTGAGCAGTATCCCAAAACCACATGGGTTGCTGCAAAGGAACCTTCAGTGGATCCATCCACCTTATCTGGCTTTACCTGTTCTAATCCTATTATCATTGATGAATCCTTTGATGCAAACTATAAACTGTTCAAAAATCAGAATAGTGAAGTGTTTGCCAGGTATATTGGTACTAACTGCAGGAATGGACCACCTATGAAGAAGATCTGGGTTCCCAAAATCTGTCTTGAGAATCTTCCAGTGAATGTCATCATGACACCACCAGGGGAGAAGACAAACCCCAGACCTAAGGCGTCATATGGTCCAAAGGCTTCATACAGGACTCACCTGAGTCACCCTAATGCCAATGTTTTGTGGGGAAATCATACTCAGACTTATGAATATGAGCATGTGTCCTCAAACCGCTATGTTCATAGAACTAAGAATTTTTTTGCTTATTCATATGGGTATCATTCATCTCCTGCAAGGCTATTTGCTAGGGCTTCAAAGCCAAAGTTCTCAGATGCTGCACTTAGACTCATTGCTTCTAATCCACCCCTGAAGATGTGGGTGGTGAAGAAGAATTAACTCTCTTTTGAAGAATAAGGTCTCCAGCCTGCTATCAAAGGCGTCCAATACTATTGTTGTGGACCTAAAACACATTAAGGGACACATGATAAAATGACTTACTATGTATTTCACATATGAATCGCTTACCAGTCATACTATGAGTTCTAACCTTGATCTAAGCTGTGATAATCCTTGTGTGCGTCAAATGCTTATGCTTCACAACATACTTTGTGAAGCCTATCCTCCTAACTGCACTGTAGGGTATGACACCTCGTGCTTCAGAATGCATTATGGACAACGGATGCACTAATCATATGACTGGTGATCGAAGTCTTCTCATGGAATCAACCTTATGTCCATCCGACAAGAGTCACATCACATTTGCTGACACTGGTAAAAGTAAGGTATTGGGTCTAGGTAGAGTTGCAATCTCAAAGGATCAACACATGGATAAAGTGATGCTTGTTGAATCCCTTGGGTTCAACTTAATGTCTGTCTCAATGCTTTGTGACTTGAACATGATTGTGCTATTCGGAAAATATCGTTGCCTTGTACTAATGGAATCTGACAAGTCTCTAGTCTTTGAAGGGTATCAGAAAGATGATCTATACATGGTAGATTTCTCAGCAGGTCCACATCTTATCGTATGTCTTCTTGCAAAAGCTTCAGTATGCTGGCTCTGGCATAGGAGGCTGGGGCATGCTGGCATGATGAACTTATACACACTCGTCAAGAAGAAGCATGTCATAGGCATCGAGGGTGTCAAGTTCAAGAAGGATCATTTGTGTGGTGCCTGCGAAGCTGGAAAAATGACTAGGGCAAAGCACCCCTCAAAGACAATCATGACGACATCTCAACCCTTCGAGCTGTTACACATGGACTTATTTGGCCCTACTCACTACTCCACCCTCACAACAACAGCTTGTCTCTATGGCTTTGTCATTGTTGATGACTACTCAAGATATACCTGGGTGCACATAATTCTCTACAAGACTGAAGTTCAAGATGTCTTCAGACACTTCGCCAATCGTGCCATGAACAATTATGGCATCAAGATCAAGCATATCAGAAGTGATAACGGCACTGAATTCAAGAACACCGGGCTTGATCTTTTTCTGGATACAATGGGAATCACTCATGAGTTTTCTGCTCCATACACACCTCAGCAAAATGGCATTGTAGAGCGCAAGAACAGAACCCTCATTGAGATGGCTCGTGCAATGCTTGACGAGTACAAGACACCAAGAAAGTTCTGTCCTGAAGGTATTGATACAGCCTATCACATCATCAACCGTGTTTACATTCATAAGCTTCTGAACAAAACATCCTATGAGCTCCTTACTGGCAAGAAGCCAAATGTCAGTTACTTCAGAGTATTTGGTGCTAGGTGCTGGATCAAGGATCCCCATCACAAGTCAAAATTTGCACCTAAAGCTCACGAAGGCTTCATGCTCGGTTACGGAAAGGACTCGCACTCTTAAAGAGTCTTCAACCTCTATCACTATAAAATCGTTGAAACTGTGGATGTGCGATCTGATGAAACCAATGGTTCACAAAGAGAGCTCCTGCCAAGTACACTAGATGAAGCTCCGTCCAGCGAATCTATCAAGCTGATGGGAACTGGTGAAATCATGCCTTCTAAAGCACATCCTGAAGAGGAACTTATCATTTCTGCACCAAATCAACCTAAAGACAATGCTCAGACCGAAGACAATCCTCCCAATGATGACAATGATCAGCAAGAGCAAGGTCTTCGTCCAGTTCATCCTCGTGTTGCAAATGAAGTAAAAATTGAGAAGATAATTGATAGCATCAATGCACCTGGTCCACTTACTCGCTCAAGAGCAACACAGTTAGCAAATTTCTGTGGGCACTTTTCGTTTGTGTCAATATCAGAACCCAAGAAAGTTGCTGAAGCCTTTATGGAACCTGAATGGATTCAAGCCATGCAAGAAGAACTTCAACAGTTCAAGCTGAATAATGTTTGGGAACTTGTCAAGCGTCCTGACCCTCGCAAGCATAACATTATTGGCACTAAATGGATATATCGAAACAAGCAAGATGAGCATGGTCAAGTCATCAGAAACAAAGCACGTCTTGTGGCTCAAGGATATATTCAAGTTAAAGGAGTTGACTTCGATGAAACATTTGCTCCTGTGGCTAGGCTTGAAGCTATTCGCATACTGCTAGCCTATGCTAACCACCACAACATCCTACTATATCAAATGGATGTGAAGAGTGCATTCCTCAACGGCAAAATTGAAGAAGTGTACGTTGCTCAACCACCTGGCTTTGAAGATCCAAAACATCTTGATATGGTGTACAAGCTAAACAAAGCATTGTATGGCCTCAAACAAGCCCCTCGCGCTTGGTATGATACGATCAAAGACTTCTTGAAGAGCAAAGGCTTCAAACCTGGATCCCTCGATCCCACACTCTTCACGAAGACATATGATGGTGAACTATTTGTGTGCCAAATATATGTGGATGACATTATCTTCGGCTGCACCAACCAGAAGTATAGTGATGAGTTTGGACACATGATGCAAGAGAAATATCAAATGTCCATGATGGGTGGGCTGAAGTTCTTCCTTGGTCTTCAATTTCGTCAGCAAAGGAATGGCATCTTCATATCTCAAGAAAAATATCTCAAAGACTGTCTGAAGAAGTTTGGAATGCAAGATTGCAAAGGTTACACGACACCAATGCTAGTCAAACACCATCTTGGTCCCGACGACAATGGTAAAGAGTTCGATCAAAAGGTATACCGCTCCATGATTGGTTCCTTACTTTACCTATGTGCATCTAGGCCAGATATTATGCTTAGTGTTTGCATGTGTGCTCGATTCCATGCGGCACCAAAGGAATCGCATCACTTAGCTGTGAAGCGAATTCTTAGATATTTGGCTTACACCCCAACACTCGGATTATGGTATCCAAAGGGCTCAAGATTTGATCTGGTTGGATTCTCGGAAGCTGATTATGCTAGAGACAAGGTGGATCGCAAGTCTACATCAGGCACATGTCACTTTCTGGGACGATCACTTGTCTGTTGGTCTTCAAAGAAGCAAAACTGTGTATCACTCTCAACTTCTGAATCTGAATACATTGCTGCTGGATCTTGTTGCGCTCAGCTTCTGTGGATGAAGCAAACTCTCAAGGACTATGGCATCAATCTGAAACAAGTACCTCTCTTCTGCGACAACGAAAGCGCCATCAAGATTGCCAACAATCCAGTCCAGCACTCGTAGACAAAGCACATTGAAATTCGTCATTACTTTCTCAGAGATCATGTCATGAAGAAAGATATTGACATCATTCACGTCAACACTGAAGAGCAACTGGCAGATATCTTCACAAAGCCCTTGGATGAGAAAAGGTTTTGCAAGTTACGGTGTGAGCTAAATATCTTGGAATCCTCAAATGTCCTGAAATCAGGCACACATCCTAACACTTATGCATGTTGATGACTTAGATGTGCAACACACGAAGTAAAGTATATCTTCAAACAATGAAGACTTACATTCTGAGTGTGAATACATTAACGTGGAATTTGACTTCGGAGCGCCACGACAATTGTGCGCCGTGTCTGGGTCTAATACTTCCTATACGGTGGGTAACACCACCACCAAATTTCTTGGTTTGAAGTGTTTCACTCATGGCGTCATTATTATTGCAATGTCTTCGCATTTGGTTTGTCTTCATATTTCAACTTATCTTGTTGATTTGATTGCTTTCTGATATACATACTAGTACTTTGTCCTCTACAACATTCACTTATAGCTATGTCTTCCTTGTTGAATCTTTTGAACTAAGTGAATGTGATCGGACCCTAATCTCTCCATGCTTTCTATCTCAAACTCTATCTGTCCAAATCATATGCATTCTATTGAAACTGTCAAATGTCTTCTCTGCATCCTTGTCAGCAGAAGGCACAGAGACAAACATTAAGTCTTTTTAAATGATTCATCCTTATTGTTTGAAATACGGAGAAGCCGGAACAACCATCCGACAAACCTGGCGGGCGTGGGAACATGGGAAAACTCTAAGTATGTTGCATGCTTGCCACTTGCCCCTCAGATGTGAACAGCCAGGGGTACCTGCGTAATTGCGCTATGCCGCACACTTCCTTATAAATACATGTCCCCTGCGGTCAAGAAAACCTTCTTCCACCTCGTCAAAACCCTAGCGCCACCGCTAGCTTGTGACGACGCCGGCGACGAAGCGCTTAGCTGTCGTGACTTCTCCGACGCCGTCCTCACGCCGGCCGCGGACACCGTCCTCTCCACCGCCGCTGTAGGTGTCCTCCTTCGCCAAGTTAGGGCACGGTGGATTGAACTGCTCGGTCTCCTATTCATGCGATCTAGCAGTTCTTTGTGTGGTAAATATAACTTTATTTTTACCATCTTTTTGATCCTCAATGATTCATCCTATTTACCAAAATTGGTTTCTGCCTATACAATGTTAGATCTATTATGTCTTCATCTCATACTGCCTAGTATATTCACTTAAGCTTCATATCTAGTTAGATTCCTCACTTGTACTTATTCACGGATTCGTACAAATCTGGAACCAACTCTCAACATATAAGTGAATGTCTTCGCATCATGAGGTCAATGTCTTCAAACTGATTTATCTTCAAAATCTTCTGAGAATGCATATGACCTCTTCCCCTTCCCTCGCATCTCTAATGCTGTCACAGGTACATGTCCATGGGAGAATCCCTTGGTTCTCATAGTCTGCATTCATTTGCAGAATTCTTGCAGCAACACATTAACTCTCCTGAAGCTAGTTCCTGTTTGACCAGCAAGCGAAAGCCCTTGAAGCCTTTGAACATATTGAAGCCATTCTGTTTGAAATTCATGGCTGCAGAGAAATCTGTAAGGAAGGGTGGCAGACAGCATCGAGGGGGAACATCAAAAGATTTGCGTGATGACCTCGCAAAAATTTACAAGATAGATCCTGAAGAGGACTACAATCAGCGCAAGACTCGAATCCAATGGATTCGACGATATTGGGCTGAACAATGGTTCAAGTACAAGTTTGTGACCCAGGAGTACGCTGAGAAGAATGCTATCAAAAGTCCTTGGGGTGATATTCTCTATCGAGGCCTTCCACCCAATAACAGAGCTGAAGCTATTGCACAGGATTTCTATCCTTGTATGGTCCGTGGACCTGAGCCTAAAAATGCTGACCCATCATCATTGCTCTGGTTTCGTGACGATAATCTCTTCAAGCGTAACTTCCAGCACGCAAAGGCATCAGCCAAGGAAAACAAGAAGTCATGGGGATTAGACTTCAACCCTGGTCCCTCTGCTCCCCGTGCTGACGGCTCACGTGATGTAGAACCCAATGTCATCGGCCCCTTTTCAAACCTTGATGGCCTCATCACTTACATCTTGGTCCAAGGTGCCAGAGTAGATCATTCTGATAATGATGCTGATGCTGATGAAGCCCCAGCTCCTCCTGCAAAGCTGCAGAAGCCAAAGAAGACTAAGGCTTCACAATCAGCTGCACCTTCAAAAGCTTCACGTGCAAAGCCACTGATCACTGCACCTCCTGAAGACAGTGTGCAGTCTGAAGATCTATCTTGTATCTAGAAGAAGACGGAGAAGACAAAGAAAATCGTCAAGAATACTGATCAAACATTAACTCCTGCTGCCATTCTGCGTGAAGAGCACATTGATCTATCCAGCGATGACGATCTTGCAGATGATGCTCTTGAACAACTGATCAAGAGCAAGGAAGAAGCAGAGATCTTCAATAATTTGCCTCTCTTTGACGTGGCAATCATTCATAACTTTATTGATGAGTGGTTTGACACCCCAAATCTCAGCTTTGAAGATTTGCAACTTCCCATTGGCCTCAGCGTCTCCTTCAATGGCGCCATTGCTTCTGAGCTAGCTCTTGCTCAGCGAATCGTTGAACTGAAGCACAAGATCGACTGTGAGAAAGCTCAGTTCAAGAAGCATGTGACCAAGCTCAACGTGCAAGATGTAAAAAACTTCAAGATCATGCTGCATGAGCTCAAAGAAGCTTTTCACAAGAAGCATGAAGAAGCTCGAGGCTCTCGTGAGCGCATGAAGAATCTGGCTGACAAGTGTGTGCTAGCCTACAATGAGGCTGAGAAGCGCAAGGCTCTTGGTCGTCCTGGTATTGACCCCAGAATGGCTGGAAAGAAGAAGAAGCTATCAACTATCCAACCTGCACCTTCAAGGCAGGATGAACCTCGCATAGTCTTCCCAAGCAGCATGACTAGCTCGAAGCCAAAGGTCATGTCAACCGCTTCAGAACAAAAGAAGACGAGGGCTACCGAGGCTGAAGCCAGAAAGAGGAAAAACATAGAAGCCTCTGATGTTGCTCCCTCCAAGAAGAAGCGCAAAATCAAGAAGAATCGGGATGCTCCCATAGAGCCCTTAGTTGTTGAACCTATCTCAGTGGTTCGCCCTGCATCTGCACACCAAGAACTACGAATAATTGTTCATGAGTCTACCTCCACAGAGGCTCATGAAGCTGAAGACATTCCAGCAGTTGATCCCATCACTCCTGAAGACATTGGTCACCATGACAATGTTGAAGATGATGAAGTTCTTCCTCAGATCAAGCACAACTTGGTATCATCGCCTGTTCTCACGAACAGTGAAATCATCAGCATTGGTCGTCCTCTGACGCCAATTGCTCAGGATGCATCATGGGCTGATCACCCAAAGCAACAAGACTCCCCAAGTTCTCCCCAACAGCAACAAGTCACACCACCTGTGCATGAAGAAGAGGATGAGGCCCAGCCCACTCCATCTCCAAAGGCATCGCTAGTCTTACAAAGGCTTCGCAAAGGACCAAGGCCTCAAGTCCCTCTTCCGAGCGTTCCAAAAGGAGAAGTGCACCACCAATCTGTTGCACGTCAAGTGTTTCCAGAAGCCACTCCAACTGTGAATGTCTCCTCATCTAAAGCCAAAGCTGTTGAAGATAATCCGGCTGCATCAGCCGATGACGAACATGAAGAAGAACGTGTCCCTACTCCCCCCATTACCGAAGAAGTTGTTCCTGAAGTGAACGTGCCAGTGCCAGACCCTCCAGCTCATCAAGTGGAGGTTGAAAATCTTGAGGCTGCCACCACCAACACATATGAAGCCCATGACGTAGTCATGGCTGAAGCAAGTGTCGAGCCTACATCAACCAATATGCCAGAAGCCAATGCTGCAACTGCTCCTAAAGCTTTTGTTGTGCAGCCTGAAACCACTGTTGTTGCCACTGCTCCTGTTCCGCCACCAAGGCGCCATACAATTGAGCAAGCATACAACCATGGCCAGCTAATCACTGTCAGATGGCCCATTCTGGTCCCTCCACCTAATGTCTCAGGTCCTCAGTTTCATTATCACATTGAGCATAGGCCTCAGGTCCAGAAACCAAAGCCAAGACTGCCAAGGTTCCCAGGTACTGCCACCTCTACAGGGTCCTTCAATGCAAATGGCTTCAAAAGCCACCACACCTTCTTTGAGAGCGCAAAGAACCCCTACTCAAGGCCAAGAATATCATCTGATCGTTTCTGGAGTCATCAACAACAAAGCTATTACTCCTGCGTTCTGTATGATCAAGGCCGCATTTTCCCTCATATGCGCCTCGACACTGAAGCCATTGCTGGACTGCCATGCTTAGAAGAAGCACTTGACTGCTTTCGTGATGCAGGTCTGCTCAGCTTTGTGACAGACAAAGAACATTGGAATGAGGAACTTTTGCATCAATTCTATGCTACCCTCCACAATGACATGGGTTCTCGAGTGGATGACAGGAAATGTTCATCATGAAGCCAATGCTCTTGACATCATTGAGCTTACAGGGTTATCCACTCCTGGAGAGCTGTACGAACCTGATTGTCTACACCACCGCAATGCACTGGAGAGCATCTTCCATAAGCCAGATCCCAACATGAGCCAGATGTTGGGCATGATGAAGCCTTTGCCTCATGACACTAAATACCCAAAGGAGTTCTTTGTTGATGACCTTGAGTATCTGCCTCGCACAATATATCACATCATTAGGCGGACTCTATGGCCTATCAAAGGGCATTCATCAGCTGCAAAACTTGAAGGATCCATTAAGACATTGGTCTTTTACATCCTCAATGGCATCAGCTTCAATGCACAAGATTTCTTCCTCCGGCAACTGGCTGCGTCTGGATCTGACCTTTTTGGCCTGAAATTCTATGCTCCATGGGTCATGCACCTCATCAAGCTACACTCTGCTATCAACTATTAGCCCTCTGCTCGCAATCATATGATCTTTCTACCAGAGGTTGATATGTCAGTTGAAGCCATATACCCTGAGCCTGCTAAGAAGCCTCTTTGTCTTCAAAATGTTGAACACCAAAGCTTCACGCAGCCCATGGAAGGAGTCCAAGCGGTAACTCGTGTCTATCCAATGGCTAGGACCACTCGTCTGCCTCATCATGCACCAACTGAAGCTACTGACAGCACAATTGCCCAAAGGCCTAAGAAGCGCTCTCGCGTCCTAAATGACCGAGAACTTCTTGTGGCACTGCATCAGAAACAAGACAAGCATCACTTTTGGCTCAAGCGACAGATGCAAAGCCTCTTGGTGGACATCAATCACATTCGAAATCTTGCCACCAAGAATTCCTTTATCACTCATGAGACCTGTCGGCGATCATGGAAGAGTTTGACATTTCTCAGTGCTGAAGCAGATCTTCAAGATGATGGCTTCACTGAAAGATTCAAGTTTGACTCCACTCCTCCACGGAATGCTGTCCTACGTCAAACTCCATCTCTTGAAGACTCTGACTATTCTTCCTTTGTGGCAACAGTGAATGCCAAAGTGATCGATGATGAAGACGATGCTACTTCACCGCCCCCTACTTCTGCACGCATCAACACTGCACCAAGTTCGTCTGCGCCGCCAACCAACAACGACAACCCTGCTACTTCATCTACTCCTCATGAGGACGAGTAAATGCTCTACGTCTTCAAACATTTTTGGTCATTACTGACAAAAGGGGGAGAAGCATATGAGTTTGATTGTCTTCAAGCGGGTTCATATGGGCGGTTGCTTTATACTTTGCCTAGCGTTTACAACTCTTGCTTTTGATACATTTCGTTCGTTGAGTTGTAACACTTAAACTCGATGGTCGTCTGCTACTTATTTGCTTTTCCATGTGCGATGATAACTTCCACACATGGATCATTCTGCAGACGTCCATTTTTCATTATGCATGTCACTTTCTTAGTTATATCATTTCATGCATGATGAATTATCTTCATAAGTTGAAGAGGATCTCCACAAGTATAACCTGCCATGTGCATTTGCATTCCAAAAGCAAATTACTTATATGCACATCTTCAGGGGGAGCCCTTGCCACTTATGAAGACAATATCCTATCCTTTACAATTTCACATACTTTATCCTCGTTGAAAACTTCAACCAGTTTGTCATCAATCACCAAAACGGGGGAGATTGTAAGTGCATCTAGTGCCACCCCTAGTTGGTTTTGGAGTATTGACGACAAAGTTGGTTGAGGGAATAATGCGTTTGTGAGAATTGCAGGATAACGCAGGTGGTGTCCCTCATTGATTCGGTTTACCTACCGGAGATGACCCCTAAAAATGTATGAAGACATTGACGACAATGGTGGTATATGAAGATATTCATATTGAAGACTATGACATGAGAAGACAATGAGTGAAGACTATGGAGCGTGAAGACTGTGTTGTTTCGATTGCTTCCTTTTCTTCTTTGTTGAGTCATAGGAACCACCGCACTGTTAAGTGGGGTCCAAGTGAACAAAGTCAGAATGACTGAAGTGATGCTCAACCCAAATCCTATGTCTTCGAGCGAAGACAATGAGAGCAAATCTTATCTAGAGCTGGATAAGTCAGCTTTGCTTGTAGCCCAAGTAAAGTTGCCGTGTGTGTTTGAAATCTGACCGTTGGAACATGTGTCAGTTCCTTAGTGACCCAGAGTCATTTCGGACATATCAGGTTGGGTTGCCTTGTGGCTATAAATAGCCCACCCCCTAGACCATAAATTGGTGGCTGCTCAGAGTTAGTTTACGGCTTTTGTCATTTGAGAGCAACCCACCTCGAAGCCTTTGAGAGAGAGAGAAATCCTTGCGAGGACAAAGCCCAAACACCCAGAGCCAAAGAGTGTTAGGCATCACTGAAGTCTTTTTGTCTGAGTGACCTGAAGACTTATTACACTTGAGGACTGTGTATCCTCCAGTCAGTTAGGCGTCGCGTTCTGAGCATCCAAGAGTCATTGTGGATCGCCGGTGAACGAAGTCTGTGAAGGTTCGGAAGTCTACCTTGAAGACTTACCAGAGTGATTGGGCGAGGACTGTGTGTCCTTAGCTCAAGGGGAATAAGGTGAAGATGCGGTCTATTGAGTTGAATCTCAGCCTTCCTAACCAGATGTACAGTTGTCACAGCAACTCGAACTGGTCCAACAAATCCTGTGTCTTCAACAAGTGACTGGTTCTATCCTCTAACTCCCTTTACTTTAAGTCTGTCTTCGTGAAGCCATTGCCTATTTGTCATACCTGTTTGACTTCATTGCTTGACTACTATCATTGACTGGCTTCATACTATCTTCCATCCTGATCCTTACTACCAAGCTGCCATTAGTCTTTGTACTTTCACGTTATTGCATACTTGACTATTGTAACGCCCCAGTTTCGATGCGCCAGGTGTCCGCCAGTTATTCGCCTTCGTTACCATGTCATTTGCTTGCGTGTTGCATTTTGCCATGTCATCATCTGCTTTTCATCTGCATGTTTTTCAAAACTTGCATCTGTTCGGGTTCTCCCGGTTCTCTCCGTTTTCCGTTTGGAGTCTGGACCATTCGGACGCGCCCGTCGCCCCCTCTCAGACCTTGTTTCATGTGCGGGTGTTAAACGTTCTCGGTAGACCGTCTGTCAAGTTTCGTGGCATTTGGAGGTCATTTGGTACTCCAACGGTTAACCGCGTAGCCCGAAACCCCCGTTTCTCTTTGCATCCCAACACCCCTACAAAGTGTCCCAAAACCCATCCAAACCCCCTCCATGCTCTAGGTCGTTCGATCACGATCGTGTGGGCGAAAACCGCTCCTCATTTGGACTCTCCTACCTCCCTCTACCTTTAAATATGTGCTTCCCCCGAAAATCTCGCAGTCCAAACCATAAAACCTCCCTCCGCACCGCCGGACATGTCCGCCGACGGCCGGACACGTCCAGCCACCGCCCCGCAGCGAATCCGCCACCGCCACGTGTCTCCTCCGCCGCCAGCCATTGTGCCCCACCGCCAGGCCCGCCGGGGCCCAAGGCAGGCCCGCCCTGGGCCACACCTGGGCCGCTCGCCGCCCACGCCCTCCACCTCCCGCGTCGGCCGCCGCCGCCGACTGCCGCCTTCACCGCTCCACCGCCCTTCGCAGGCGCCCGTCCTCCTCGCCGGCGACC